>NW_013825233.1:0-445 GCF_000517525.1 Limulus polyphemus
CCGTCACATTATAATGCCCCACGGCTGAAACGGCGAGCATGTTTGGTGTGAGAGGGCTTCGAACCCGCGACTCTCAGATTGCGAGTCGAGCGCCCTAACCACCTGGCCATGCCGGGCCTTGTGGTGTAGTATAAATCTATAATCTACGAAATCCCCATTACACACTTACCATTAAAACACTTTGGGTTCCATACTTACCCACCACCAACCCACTCAAGCACACACACACACATATATATACATGGTATTACAACAGTTTCGCATAAAAATGTTTATTAGTTGAGAAAAAAGTTACAACAGAAATGCACTTTCAGTATAATGTAAATGTATTGTGTAAATTGTAAAGCAATGAGAGGGTATATCTTATATACATGTATATTGCGAACCGTGGTGTCTGTCCGGGCGTTCTCCTGTTTCCCGTTAACGGCGGCCTCTTCCCGTGCTA
>NW_013825234.1:0-445 GCF_000517525.1 Limulus polyphemus
CATAATATTACAACAATAATAATAATACAACCATAATAATACAACCATAATATTACAACCATAATAATAATACAACCATAATAATACAAACATAATATTACAACCATAATAATACAACCATAAAATTAATAATACAACCATAATAATAATACAACCATAATATTACAACCATAATAATACAACCATAATAATACAACTATAATAATAATACAACCATAATAATAATACAACCATAATATTACAACCATAATAATAATACAACCATAATAATACAACCATAATATTACAACCATAATAATACAACCATAATAATAATACAACCATAATATTACAACCATAATAATAAGACAACCGTAATATTACAACCATAATAATAATACAACCATAATAATAAGACAACCGTAATATTACAACCATAATAATAATACAACCATAATATTACAAC
>NW_013825235.1:0-445 GCF_000517525.1 Limulus polyphemus
ACCGTCCTCGATCTGGTCGACCATCTGTAACAACCCAACGTGAAGATAGGAGCCTTGGTAGATTTGTCAGACGAAATCCGTTTGCAACAAGCACCCGTCTTAAAAGGCAGTGGTTACCTGGTCGTACTCTGTCAACCAGAACAGTAAGAAATCTTTTAAAATCTGCGGGACTGAAGTCAAGGAGAGTCATAAAACGCCCGACACTTGACGATCGCCATCGCAGGGAGAGGTTGGCCTGGTGCAGAGCAAGGCAGAACTGGAACCTTCAAACCTGGCGACGAATACACTTATCAGACGAGAGTAGATTTTTACTCCACGTAACTGATGGTCGAACCCGTGTTTGGAGGCATCGTAACGCAGCTTACACTCCAAGAAACATTGTTCCAACAGTGCCTTTTGGTGGGGGCTCAGTTATGGTATGGGGCTGTGTCTCGCATGATTGCAA
>NW_013825236.1:0-445 GCF_000517525.1 Limulus polyphemus
TTGTTGCTCTTCAGATGCATCCACAGTTAAAATGTTAAGAGTGTTTGGTAGTACCGCGTCTTGACCTCGAGATCTCCAGTCCGTCACAGTCGGGCATTATTACATTCATTCAGTTTATTCCTAAAAGTCTTAATTTAAACCTATTATATTATTTTTCTTATAACATTCCTGCCACAGTTTACCTAAATATTTTCAATTGATTTCTTTATATATTTCGTTTGATTTATTTTCTTAGTAAAATATAAGACGGACATGTTGAGCTACATTTTAAAACAACGCCAGTAGAACCGTATTTGTACCATTTACGAAACTATATGCTCAAAGTTTCATGTATGAATTATGATTAAGTTAACACTGCATCCAAACCACTCATGTCCTAAAATACCTGATGGTTTAGATATCATAAATATTTATGTATAAACACAATCCATGTGTTTTGACATTG
>NW_013825237.1:0-440 GCF_000517525.1 Limulus polyphemus
AGTAAACAGCAAAGGAGAACCTCAACCATTACATTAAAGGTTTCAAGGATCTAAAGCTTGGAGTGTATTGGCTCAGAGATAGGCACTGTGATACAGTTATCAGTGAGTTGTACCATGGATCAGTTTTCCACAGGATCAACTTGAAAGCTTTAAAGCATTTCCCAAGAGAACTTCCCATTTGTGTGAATGTTTTGAGGAGACTACATGGGAATGTATTTCCTACCATGTTCACTGAAGATCTACTAATGAGGGTTTACTGAACAAACGTATGTGGTGCTCACATGACTAGCAATTCTTAATAGAAAATATGTTGTAACCATAAGGTATCACCTGACCTACATCTTTAGATTTTATAATCAACAATATCTTTACGTGTGCTTGAGTATGGTAACCTTCTATCATCCATGTAAATACAGGCAACACAACTTGAACAAAGAAAT
>NW_013825238.1:0-445 GCF_000517525.1 Limulus polyphemus
TCTGTGCTTGGGCCATCTTCAGATGTTCGTTTATACATATACATTCCCCCATCTTACAGCGTCGAGCCCCCCCAGTGTCACGGTAGTATGTGTACGGACTTATAACGCTAAAAATCTGGTTGTGGGCAAAGCACAGATATCCCGTTGTGTAGCTTAGCGCTTAACTACAAAAAAATACCGCTTCGCTTATAGTGAGGATATCAGAAACAACGATTTTATTATAGCTTCTTTTTTTTTCTTCAGAACTTCGCAATAACTAATATTGATTTTTTTCATTTTTAAGTTTTTTATGTTCTCAAAATCCACAACAGTTTACATCCTCGTAATCTACATGAAATGTTATACAGCGAATTTCTTCTCTATGTTTAAAAAAGTTAACCCTAAACAAAATGACGTCTACTAAACTTACAACACAAGAATCGTCAATATTGATTCTAGTGGCTAA
>NW_013825239.1:0-444 GCF_000517525.1 Limulus polyphemus
AATCGAGTTTCGGTACCCGTGGTGGGCAGAACACAGATAGCCCATTGTGCTTAATTACAAACAAACAAACTTTTCCACCAAACATGCTCGCCCTTTCAGCCGTGAATGCGTTAAACTGTGACGGTCTATCCCACTATTCCAAGAGCTAGCAGTGGGTGGTGATGACTAGCTGCCTTCCCTCTAGTCTTTCATTGCTAAATTAGGGACGGCTAGCGCGGATAGCCCTCATGTAGCTTTGCGCGAAATTCAAAACAAACCACAAACCCTCCATATTAATATAGCCGTTGATATATGTAACTAAACACTAATGTTGAGATAGCCATGTTTATATAGTGGTTGATATAGTCTTCATGTTGACATATATGACTCCACATTGGCACAGTCATGGATACATGGCTACACCCTTCATGTGACAGAAGTAGAATGTCTTTGACAAACTTTGTT
>NW_013825240.1:0-445 GCF_000517525.1 Limulus polyphemus
TAGTTGGAGGAATAAGAAAAGAAACAAGAAGATAGACTACAGCATGGGTTGGAAAAGAAAGAAAGTAAACAAGAAGAGAGACAAGAGCAGTGTTTTGAAAAGAAAGAAAATAAACAAGAAGAGAGATTACAGCAGTAGTTGTAGGAAAAAGAAAAGAAACAAAAAGAAGAGAAAATAAACAAGAAGAGAGACTAGAGCAGTGGTTGGAGGAGAAAGAAAAGAAACAAGAAGAGAAACTACAGCAGTGGTTGGAGGAGAAAGAAAAGAAACAAGAAGAGAGAATACAGCAGTGGTTGGAGGATAAAGAAAAGAAACAAGAAGAACAAGATAAGAATCAAGAAAGATTACATCAGTTGTTGGAAGAAAAATAAATGAAACAAGAAGAACGAGAAAATAAAAAAAAGAGAGAGACTACAGCAGTGGTTGGAAGAGAAAGAAAATAAAC
>NW_013825241.1:0-442 GCF_000517525.1 Limulus polyphemus
AATAGTAGAGTCATAAAATACGTCATATAGATTTTATCGTGATGTTCACAATAGTAGTCATAAACTACGTTATATAGATTTTATCGTGAAGTTTACAATAGTAGTCATAAAATACGTCATATAGATTTTATCGTGAAGTTTACAATAGTAAAGTCATAAAATACGTTATATAAATTTTATCGTGATGTTTACAATAGTAGTCATAAAATACATTATATAGATTTTATCGTAAAGTTTACAATAACAGTCATAAATTACATTATATAGATTTTATCGTGAAGTTTACAATAGTAGTCATAAAACACGTTATATAGATTTTTTCGTGAAGTTTACAATAATAAAGTCATAAAATACATTATATAGATTTTATCGTGAAGTTTACAATTAATAGTACATAAAATACGTTATATAGATTTTATCGTGAAGTTTACAAAAGTAGAGT
>NW_013825242.1:0-442 GCF_000517525.1 Limulus polyphemus
TTATGTTAGAAGTTACAGTTAAATTAACGTTTGGTTTATGATAGAAGTTATAGTTAAATTACTGTTTGGTTCATGATAGAAGTTACAGTTAAAGTTAACGTTTAGTTCATGATAGAAGTTACAGTTAAATTAACGTTTGGTTTATGATAGAAGTTACAGTTAAATTAACGTTTGGGTTATGATAGAAGTTACAGTTAAATTAACGTTTAGTTCATAATAGAAGTTACAGTTAAATTAACGTTTAGTTCATGATAGAAGTTGCAGTTAAATTAACGTTTGGTTTATGTTAGAAGTTACAGTTAAATTAACGTTTGGTTTATGATAGAAGTTACAGTTAAATTAACGTTTGGTTTATGATGGAAGTTACAGTTAAATTAACGTTTAGTTCATGATAAAAGTTCAGTTAAATTAACGTTTGATAGAAGTTACAGTTAAATTAACG
>NW_013825243.1:0-445 GCF_000517525.1 Limulus polyphemus
AGTTGATCCACGATTGTTAGGGTTAAGAGTTACCGAGTGGCAGTGCAAAGTCTTTACATGAATTAGACTTAGGACTTTGAAATGAACGAGTTTGTGATTTTTTATATTCTTTTAATTTAAATTTGTAGTTTTAAGCTCAATAATTTTATATTTAGTTCATAATAATAATAATATGATTCAGTATTTAGAATGAAAAACTTGTGTGATTTGTACGTAATACTATTAGTACCACAAAATAATTTTATTTTCCTTCTTACAATCTTTGCTTTGTAGTAAGACCCACAGGCTAAATACATTCATCTCAATAATACAGGGAAGCTATGACATTCTCACAGTTGGGGGTCTCAATACATTGAAGTGCTTAAGTTTCGCATTCCAACATAAATCTTGCCTGTAATGAGAGGAATGTTACCAGGACTAATCTTTTAAGTGCTGTAAAGTAATT
>NW_013825244.1:0-445 GCF_000517525.1 Limulus polyphemus
AAATGGTTTACGAGGCACACACGCAAACAGCTCGTGGTAATGTAACTCGATAGCTTAACGTGACCTACGCATTCTCCGAGTGATTTACAACTTTTTATGACACAGATAGTAGTTAGACACGGTTCAAAGCAATAAAACAATAAAATTTAATTATAAATAGATGTATACTTAGAGCTACTTAGGATAAACGAATGTAGTTTCATATTACAATTTGAAGTCATTCTAGAAAGAAAAAGTAGGTAATTTAGGTTTATTTCGATTTTCATTTTTTGGTGGTTACGAGGTTGATAGAATTGACTGATCACGTTTTGAGATAGGGTAGAGAAAATAAGAGATAAATTATAAAGTTTTGCTGAAAATAACTTTGAAATGCATTTAGCAGGTTTTAGGGATTACACAAAGGAAATTTGAGATGAAGAAAAGTATTTTTAATTTTAACATGAAA
>NW_013825245.1:0-445 GCF_000517525.1 Limulus polyphemus
ATATTTAAATGTGAATTTGGTACATTGGAAATAGTCTAAAGGCACAAAAAGTCTTAAAAAATGAACAAACGAAGGGATGACTTCAGTTATGTTTTAATAGTGAAAGTTTTTGTATCCTTAAAAGAAACAACAACAAAACAACAACAATCAACTTCAGAAAAAAAACCTTCATTTCACCTTCCCTTACTGGTTTCACCCTCTACTGGGAAAACAGAAAGGTAAATAATCTGTAAAATAAGAAAAGTTACTATATTTTAAAAACTTGAAGTTCTTTGCATGAAAGTAATATACATAGCTTCAACGTGTAATATTCTTTAGGTTATTATTTTATATACATTGGTGTTATAGAAACGTATCTCAAAACACTTAGCAATATGTTCTAATTTATCGTGATTTCAAAGGACAAGCTTAAGATTGCTTAAGTGAAGAGTAATAACAACTGAAT
>NW_013825246.1:0-444 GCF_000517525.1 Limulus polyphemus
GTCCCGCCTCACCTATGTAAGTACCATCGCATTGATACTTCCAGATGCTTCAACCGTTCGAGTTGTCAGAATAAACCTTCCTTAAATGTTTGCGTTTTGAATTTCGCGCAAAGCTACACGAGGGCTATCTGCGCTAGCCGTCCTCAATTTAGTAGTGACAGACTAGAGGGAAGACAGCTAGTCATAACTACCCACCGCTAACTCTTGGACTATCCTCTTATCAACGAATAGTGGGATTGACTGTAACATTATAACGCCCCCACGGCTAAAAGGGCGAGCATGTTTGATGCGACGGGGATTCAAACCCTCAAATTGCGATTCGAGTGCCCTAACCACCTGGCCATGCCAGGTCCCTTCCTTAAGTGATCTTTGATATTACAACTTGGTTTTTGAATAAAAATAACTTTACTGTTTAAAACTGTATTTTTCGGTAACTGTTTGCAA
>NW_013825247.1:0-445 GCF_000517525.1 Limulus polyphemus
CACGCATCCCCTTAATACATTACTCCTACTCCTATAGGTTCAACTGTGTCACGCATCCCGTTAATAAATTACTCCTACTCCTATAGGTTTAACTGTGTCACGCATCCCGTTAATACATTACTCCTACACCTATAGGTTTAACTGTGTCACGCATCTCGTTAATACATTACTCCTACACCTATAGGTTTAACTGTGTCACGCATCTCGTTAATACATTACTCCTACACCTATAGGTTCAACTGTGTCACGCATCCCCTTAATACATTACTCCTACACCTATAGGTTCAACTGTGTCACGCATCCCGTTAATACATTACTCCTACACCTATAGGTTTAACTGTGTCACGCATCTCGTTAATACATTACTCCTACTCCTATAGGTTCAACTGTGTCACGCATCTCGTTAATACATTACTCCTACTCCTATAGGTTCAACTGTGTCACG
>NW_013825248.1:0-443 GCF_000517525.1 Limulus polyphemus
GTAATACCCTAACTGATAACAGTTAATCTATATTAAATACTAGAAGATTTGTATAGTAATACCCTAACTGACCACAGTTAATCTAGATTAAATACTAGAAGATTTGTATAGTAATACCCTAACTGACCACAGTTAATCTAGATTAAATACTAGAAGATTTGTATAGTAATACCCTAACTGATAACAGTTAATCTATATTAAATACTAGAAGATTTGTATAGTAATACCCTAACTGATAACAGTTAATCTATATTAAATACTAGAAAACCTGTATCGTAATATCTTAACTGATCACAGTTAATCTAGATTAAATACTAGAAGATTTGTATAGTAATACCCTAACTGACAACAGTTAAGTAGCTAGAAGGTGTTTATAACAGTCTATGAAACGAACAGAAGCCAAATTATTGCAAAGTAATGTAAATATAAAATTATAATGAAGG
>NW_013825249.1:0-445 GCF_000517525.1 Limulus polyphemus
AAAAGGGGTGGAGGATGGGAGTCTTGTAGAAATATAGGATGGTCTATTAACTCTATTTCTACTATGAGAATATTTTGCCTTTTTTTTACATATCATAAAAGGGTGGAGGTTGGAAGTTTTACATTATAGGAATATAGGGTGGTTTATTTGTACTTTAAGATCGTATTTAAATAATTTAATTGCCTTCCCACGACTGGCTGCAGACAGTGAAAGACTGTGGGTTCAAGCACTCAACTCCTAACCCTTAACTGATTTTCCGTTATCGTTGTCTGGATCTTGTCTGATAGATGGAATATCCCCAACACTTTTGGGGCTATTGCCACAGGAATTATCTGTTATGAGTTTTAATAATGACAAGGACCGGTAATGTAAAAAAATCATTTTGATTTTTGAGTCTCTTTGTAATGTTTTTGATATATATATATATATATATATATATATATAT
>NW_013825250.1:0-446 GCF_000517525.1 Limulus polyphemus
AGTTCTACACAAGACTTGTTTTATAAACAGCTGAACCAGTATTAGTTGATCACCTGATACATTTTTAAAACCAGTTATAGACAAGACTGGTTTTATAAACAGCTGAACCAGTATTAATTGATCACCTGATACATTTTTAAAACTAGTTATAGACAAGACTGGTTTTATAAACAGCTGAACCAGTATTAGTTGATCACCTGATACATTTTAAAACTAGTTCTACACAAGACTTGTTTTATAAACAGCTGAACCAGTATTAGTTGATCACCTGATACATTTTAAAACTAGTTATAAACAAGACTGGTTTTATAAACAGCTGAACCAGTATTAGTTGATCACCTGATACATTTTTAAAACTAGTTATAGACAAGACTGGTTTTATAAACAGCTGAACCAGCAATTAGTTGATCACCTGATACTATTTTAAAACTAGTTATAGACAAGAC
>NW_013825251.1:0-445 GCF_000517525.1 Limulus polyphemus
ATGTTTAATCCTACCAGAAACAGGATCACAATGTTAAATAAATACAGTCATGCTTAATCCTACCCGAAACGGGATCACAATTTTAAATGAATACACTCATACTTAATCCTACTCAAAACAGGATCATAATGTTAAATAAATACACCCATGTTTAATCCTACCAGAAACAGGATCACAATGTTAAATAAATACAGTCATGCTTAATCCTACCCGAAACTGGATCACAATGTTAAATAAATACACTCGTGTATTAGTCTTACCTAAAACTGGATCACAATGTTAAATAAATACACTCGTGTTTAATCCTACCTAAAACTGGATCACAATTTTAAATGAATACACACATGCTTAATCCTACTCAAAACAGGATCACAATGCTAAATAAAGACACTCATGCTTAATCCTACCCGAAACAGGATCACAGTATTAAATAAATACATTCATG
>NW_013825252.1:0-445 GCF_000517525.1 Limulus polyphemus
GAAGTCAATGTAGGGATGGCTAATATCAATCCTTCAAAAACCAATGCAAACAAGATAGTAGGGATGGCATTTACATCATCCCTACATAATAGCACAGACAAAAATTAATATATAGCAATATACATATATATATATTAAATTTAATTTATCCTATTTTTGTCTGTTAACATTCTACCTTACTGTGTGCCTGAACTACTGTTCAAGTATGTAATTTGACGAACTTTGAACAGAAACTGGGTTTTCTCCCTTTATAGTAGTTGAGGCACTCGACTCTCAATTTGCGGGTCGAGGGTTCGAATCCCCCAAACACGATCGCCCTTTCAGCTGTAGGGGTGTTATAACGTGGCAGTCAATCTCATTATTCGTTGGTAAAATAGTAGCTCCAGAATTGGCGGTGGGTGGTGTTGACTCTCTGCCTTCCCTCTAGTTTATCACTGCTAAATTA
>NW_013825253.1:0-445 GCF_000517525.1 Limulus polyphemus
ACGTCTAAGGTACAACCTGGGATAAAAAAACTAGGCAAAACCTCCTAGAAAGTTTAACACTATTACGTCTAAGGTACAAACTGGGATAAACAAATTATGCAAAACCTCCTAGAAAGTCTAGCACTATTAAGTGTAAGGTACAACCTAGGATAAACAAACTAGGCAAAACCTCCTAGAAAGTCTAGCACTATTAAGTCTAAGGTACAACCTGGGATAAACAAACTAGGCAAAACCTCCTAGAAAGTTTAACGCTATTACGTCTGAGGTACAAACTGGGATAAACAAATTATGAAAAACCTCCTAGAAAGTCTAGCACTATTAAGTGTAAGGTACAACCTGGGATAAACAAACTAGGCAAAACCTCCTAGAAAGTTTAACACTATTACGTCTAAGGTACAAACTGGGATAAACAAATTATGCAAAACCTCCTAGAAAGTCTAGCACT
>NW_013825254.1:0-443 GCF_000517525.1 Limulus polyphemus
TAAAAGAACTGTTATAGAGGATTTATTACAAAAGATTAGCGGTTCCCAACCTTTTCAACAACAAGGACCCTCATGTTTTTTGAAAGATTCCATCTACCCAACAAACTGTTTTTCTTACTAATAATTAATTTGTTTTTCGATTTTTCACTATCAAATAAAAGACATATAGAACTGAGTGTGAAATTAAAAATTAGCAGAATTAAAAAAACTTTCTTGTTTAATGAGATGGTATTATCTTCGCAACCCCCCCCCAGGGGTCCGAGGACCACAGCTTGGGAAGCACTGCAATAGATCATACATTTAAAACTGAAAAAAATAATGAAGCTACAAACTTCTAAAACGGAAATCAGATTCTACAAGAGCTAGAAAACCTAAACTAACAAGTGATTTATTGAAACGTTGTTAACGTTAAGTTGTCAACCAGGTATTTTGTCTAGTTGACC
>NW_013825255.1:0-443 GCF_000517525.1 Limulus polyphemus
TTCTTATAAAGTGTGATTAATGTCAGGGATCTGAGTTTAAAATATAACTTATTCCATCATCTTGTGAAAATAATAATAATTTAGACAATAAAAAACATATAAGCAGTTTTATTCAGCTGTTCCCTTATGAACTGAGCTACCCTTGAGTCACAATCCATTATTTCAATATATGTCATCATGTAGCCAAGTAAATCTCAAATAGTGCACAAAATTGTGTACGTTATGTAGATCCATATTGTACTTCAAATTGCAATGTTTCCAAATATTTTTGAGACTAATGGTGTTATAGATATCTAATCTTATAATTGGTTTTAAACCAGCCACAAATGCTGGAAGCTAGTATTTCTGCTCTTGTAGATTTTCTGAAATCTACTGAAATAGACTGAGTTGTCAGGTTACAAAGTAGTAATCAATTGATCAATGGCTGAGTTGCTGAAAAATAC
>NW_013825256.1:0-444 GCF_000517525.1 Limulus polyphemus
ATTAAAAGACCTACCAGCCACTATCCATCTGTATTAAAAGACCTACCAGCCACTATCCATCTGTATTAAAAGACCTACCAGCCACTATCCATCTGTATGAAAAGACCTACCAGCCACTTTCCGTCTCTAACAAAATACCTTTCATCTATTATCTATCTATAATAAAATACCTACCAGCCACTATCTATCTATAATAAAACACCTACCAGTCACTATCCATCTATAATAAAAGACCTAACAGTTAGTATCCTTCTATAAAAAACATCTATCAGTCACTATCCATGTATTAATAAAACCCCTACCAGTCACTATCCATCTGTATTTAAAGACATACCAGCCACTATCCATCTGTATTGAAAGACCTACCAGCCACTATCCATCTTTATTAAAAGACCTACCAGTCACTATCCATCTATAATAAAGACCTACCAGTTACCATCCATC
>NW_013825257.1:0-445 GCF_000517525.1 Limulus polyphemus
AGGAGTTATGGAAGGTTTTGCGTTTTGTACCAGTACATCGTTCCATTTGGACGGATCTTCTCGAAATTTTTTCAAGAACGTTCGTTGCATACTTGCGTATTTACATGCAAAATTGTAACCTTCTATTGTCATTTTTGTGTCTTTTGTGGTCGTTTTATGTTACTCTTTTATTCGCTTTTCTGAAAACGTATGTGTACTGCAGGGAAGCTTTTGGTTACTGATTGTTTTTCGATTTCTTGTTACCAGAGGGTCCTAAATTGATGATTCTTCACCAAATTTGGTATATAGGTACACATTAACGTTGCGTAGTAATATGCAGAGTTTTACCATCCTACTGTTTCAGTACATGTAGCGATATCTCAGCAAATAGAAAATGTAGGTTCTTATTTAAACTTCTAGCTTGTAAATATTGGTAATTTGAGTTCCTAATTCGTAAGAAACTATA
>NW_013825258.1:0-444 GCF_000517525.1 Limulus polyphemus
ATGTAAGTCATAGTTATATATGTTCAACAATGTAAAAAAGTCACGGATGAAAACCATGGTTATATATGTTCAACAGTGTACAACTCTCACGGATGTAAATCATGGTTATAGAGGTGCAACAGAGTACAAGTGTCACGAATGTAAATCATAGTTATATATTTTCAACAATGTATAACAGTCACGGATGAAAACCATGGTTATATATTTTTAACAGTGTACAACTGTAACGGATGAAAACCATGGTAACATATGTTCAACAGTGTACAACTGTCACGGATAAAACCATGGTAATATAGGTTCAACAGTGTACAACTGCACGGATGTAAATCATAGTTATATATGTTCAACAGTGTACAACTCTCACGGATGAAAATCATAGTTATATATGTTCAACAGTGTACAACTCTCACGGATGAAAATCATAGTTCTATAAGTTCAACAGTG
>NW_013825259.1:0-446 GCF_000517525.1 Limulus polyphemus
TAGGATCCTAACAATTGTTGTAGAAAACCATCCTGAACACTAGCAATCGATGTGTTCGAAGGAAAACGAAGTTTGATAATAAACAAGATTACGACACTTATGATATACAACATTGTTTATTGACAAAAAGGGGACATGGATAAACGTTTCTATCAGATTCCATCTACAGTATCTAAAGCAGAATAAAATGAATTTACGTCAGTCTTTATACATTTTCAAAGTACAGTTGCTAAATATAACGATAATTAAACAAATAAAACACTAAACAGTAATCATGGGGAGAAACTACAGCAAGAAAACACAACAAAAAAAAGGTAAAATCAGTAATACGAACATAATAAAAATGTATAATTTAAATGAAGACTGCATGTTGTTCAGAGTTGGAGAGTGTTGTTTGATGTGGAGGGTTTCTTTGATCAATAATTCCAGGTCAGTATTAGACTTGC
>NW_013825260.1:0-445 GCF_000517525.1 Limulus polyphemus
GTTACTTGTTAACGTGGCAAAAGTCTTCTACAGGGAGAAAGAGAGTAAGTATCATTCAGTTACTTGTTAACGTGACAAAAGGGGTTTACTAATCATATGTGAAAGTAGGGGATATAGTGTATAGATAACAGATTCAAAAGCACTAATTTGTTTTTACTGGACGTATTTGAAATATCTAAGCAAAACATGTGGGACAAAGTTTAATCACATATGCTATCTTTGTCATGACTTGGTTTAATACCTATAAATCTAACTGTTGCAATCTGCATGCTGCCTTTTTTTCATGTTACTTTGATCACTTTTTTTTATCATTAGAGGTTGAATTTTTATAAGAAAAGCAAAAAAAAAACAGTGCTATATTTTGATTAACAAGAGTTTCCACAGGTCTTTGACCTTCTAAAAAGGCATGGAAAGTAAGCTTTAAAAATTTTAGTATTGGGAATCC
>NW_013825261.1:0-445 GCF_000517525.1 Limulus polyphemus
AAGAGAAATTACAGCAGTTCTTGGAGGAAAAAGAGAAGAAACAAGAAGAACGAGAGAATAAACAAGAAGAGAGATTAAAGCAGTTGCAAAAAAAAACTGCAACAGTGGCAGCTCGAACAGCAAAATAAACAAGAAGAGAGATTACAACAGCTATTGGAGGAGAAAGAAAATAAACAAGAAGAGAGACTACAACAGTGGCAAGAAGTACAAATGGAAAACATTAGTAAATTCAAAAGCGAATTAGATACATTAAAGGATGATTTATTGTCTTTTACACAAGGAGAACACATTAACTGTCGACTTAATCAGCCCCAGACAATGGCAAGCCCCTTCCAGACCCTACAGCTAAACCCTAATGCAGACATCTTCAACCCTGTTAGAAGTCACATCCCAGATATGAATGTCAGTAATAGAAGTGATTCAGTAAGAAGGAAGCCACAGGAAT
>NW_013825262.1:0-445 GCF_000517525.1 Limulus polyphemus
AATTTAAAGTGGATTATATTGTTATTGTAGTTTAAAGGTTTTTATGTTATTATTATAGTCTAAAGGGTTTTATATTGTGTTATTGTAATTTAAAGGTTTTTATATTGTGTTACTGTAATTTGAAGGGTTTTATGTTGTGATATTGTAATATAAAGTGGATTATATTGTGTTATTGTAGTTTAAAGGGTTTTATGTTATTATTATAGTCTAAAGGGTTTTATGTTGTGTTATTGTAATTTAAAGGGTTTTATGTTGTGATATTGTAATTTAAAGTGAATTATATTGTGTTATTGTAGTTTAAAGGGTTTTATGTTGTGTTATTGTAATTTAAAGGGTTTTATGTTGTGTTATTGTAATTTGAAGGTTTTTATGTTATTATTATAGTCTAAAGGGTTTTATGTTATTATTATAGTCTAAAGGGTTTTATGTTGTGTTATTGTAATTT
>NW_013825263.1:0-444 GCF_000517525.1 Limulus polyphemus
GAATTAATTTGATGTTGTGGGTAAATACAAGGGACCCTTATGGGAATTAATTTGATGTTGTGGGTAAATACAAGGGATCCTTATGGGAATTAATTTGATGTTGTAGGTAAAGACAAGGGACCCTTATGGGAATTAATTGGATGTTGTGGGTAAAGACAAGGGACCCTTATGGGAATTAATTGGATGTTGTGGGTAAATACAAGGGACCATTATGGGAATTAATTTGATGTTGTGGGTAAATACAAGGGACCCTTATGGGAATTAATTGTATGTTGTGGGTAAATATAAGGGACCCTTATGGGAATTAATTTGATGTTGTGGGTAAATACAAGACACCCTTATGGGAATTAATTTGATGTTGTGGGTAAATACAAGGGACCCTTATGGGAATTAATTGTATGTTGTGGGTAAATACAAGGGACCCTTATGGGAATTAATTATGTT
>NW_013825264.1:0-444 GCF_000517525.1 Limulus polyphemus
GACTATATACTTGACCTTGATCACATTTGTTTTTGTTTTGACAATACAACCTTTCTTTCATAATGTTAGTTTTTATTTTACTATGCAACCTGTTCTTGATAACATTTGTTTTTGTTCCGACTATACAACTTGCTCTTGATAACATTTGTTTTTGTACCGACTATACAACTTGATCTTGATAACACTTGTTTTGTTCCGACTATACAACTTGCATTTGATAACATTTGTTTTTGTTCCGACTATACAAGTTGCCTTTGATAACATTTGTTTTTGTTCCAGCTTTGCAACTTTCCCTTGATAACATTTGTTTTTGTTCAGACTATACAACTTGCCCTTGATAACATTTGTTTTTTTCTGACTATACAACTTGCCCTTGATAACATTTGATTTTATTCCGACTATACAACTTGCCCTTGATATCCTTTGTTTTTGTACCGACTATAC
>NW_013825265.1:0-445 GCF_000517525.1 Limulus polyphemus
CGTTTCTTAAGAAAAACTTTGTATTATCTGTTATTTTCAGGAATGAATCTCTGTATGGATTCGGTAGATTTGACCAATCTCATAACTGCCATAAAAAAATTAGGAAATAAATATAAATTATGCCTCTTTCATTCTAAAATGACAACAAATTATAACATGAAAACATAAATGTTTAGACTAAATAGCTTAAATCTCATAAGATTATATATTTATATATATTTATTTATTATCTATATTATACTGACCGTTCAGCAGTGTCTGGCTAACAATACAGAAATTACAATGATGTGGCACATGTGCACTCATGTTACTGTATCCAATAGCATAAAACTGACCTTTGTTACGTACAAAGTAACTTATCTTGGCTGTATTTTAGTAGACTAGTATTTTGTAAAATACAGTCACATCTCAATTATTATACAATGTATATGTATATAGATTTTTG
>NW_013825266.1:0-445 GCF_000517525.1 Limulus polyphemus
GCAACAAGATGTTAGAATAGGGATAGGACCCTTGAGGGATGATAAAGGAAGGCTTGTAACTAATGATTATGAGATGGCTGGGTTATTAAATTTTACTTTTTCTTAGGTTTTTACTAATGAAGATTTAAACAGTATTCCACATTTTTATCAGTTGATAAATGGAAACAAGATCAAACAAGATTACTGCATTAATTCTGAGCTGGTTAAAAAAAAAATTAGGGAAGTTTAAAAAATGATAAGGCTCTTGGGCCCACATACTATTTCCCCAAGGGTTTTGAAGGAGGTTAAAGATTGGATATGTGAGCCACTTGCTACACAGGCAGGTACCAGAGAATTGGAAATTAGCTAATGTAACTCCTCTTTTCAAGGGAGGTGATAAAAATTGTCCCAGTAATTATAGACCCATTAGTCATACATTAGTTGTGGGAAAATTTTTGGAAAGTCT
>NW_013825267.1:0-1107 GCF_000517525.1 Limulus polyphemus
ACACATTATTGTTAAATGTTGTTTTCTTACTGACAGTACACATTATCGTTGAATATTGTGTCTTCTTATTGACAGTACACAGTATCGTTAAATCTTGTGTCTTCTTATTGACAGTACACAGTATCGTTAAATCTTGTGTCTTCTTATAATACTATGTACTGTCAATAAAAAGACACAAGATTTAACATAACTGTGTTCTGTCAATAAGAAGACACAAGACTTAACAATACTGTGTACTGTCAATAAGAAGACACAAGATTTATAAATACTGTGTACTATCAATAAGAACTCACAAGATTTAACGATAATGTGTACTGTCAATAAGAAGACACAAGATTTAACGATACTGTGTACTGTCAATAAGAAGACACAAGATTTAACGATACTGTGCACTGTCAATAAGAGGACACAAGATTCAACGATAATGTGTACTGTCAGTAAAAATAACACAAGATTTAACAATAATGTGTCCTGTCAATAAGAAGACACAAGATTTTACGATACTGTGTACTGTCAATAAGAAGACACAAGATTTAACGATACTTTGTACTGTCAATAAGAAGACACAAGATTTAACTATACTGTGTACTGTCGTTAAATATTGTGTCTTCTTATTGAGATTACACAGTATTGGTTAAATCTTGTGTCTTCTTATTGAATAATGTATCCTGTCAGTAAGAAGACACAAGATTTAACTATACTGTGTACTGTACAAGATTTAACTACTCTCAGTAAGAAAACACTGTCAATAAGAAGACGCAAGATTTATAAATACTGTGTACTATCAATAAGAACACACAAGATTTAACGATAATGTGGCACAGTATTGTTAAGTCTTGTGTCTTCTTATTGAAAGTACACAGTATCGTTAAATCTTGTGTCTTCTTATTGACAGTACACAGTATTGTTAAATCTTGTGTCTTCTTATTGACAGGACATATTATTGTTAAATCTTGTGTTTCTTACTGACAGTACACATTATCGTTGAATATTGTGACTTCTTATTGACAGTACACAGTATTGTTAAGTCTTGTGTCTTCTTATTGACAGTACACAGTATTGTTAAATCTTGTGTCTTCTTATTGATAGTACACAGTATCGTTAAAT
>NW_013825268.1:0-645 GCF_000517525.1 Limulus polyphemus
ACCTCCGGTTCCGACGCCTCTCTGCTTTATTATATATGTATTCCCCATTTGCTTGGGAGTCGCCTGGATTTTCTTAGTGAGGGTTTTTTTTTCTTTTTTTACTATGGATATTTCTTGGCATTGTTATGTTGGTATATGGATCTCGACCAGCTTAAATCTACTTAGCAGACAGAACCTTGTGAAATATTATTGGGCTTTCTGTAAATAATACACAGTGTATAGTTGGGATCAAAGGTTCTCAATCTGTGGTCCGCGGACAGGTTAGGTAAATATGGAAAGGAAGTTTCATCATATATCTCATCGTAAACCCTGAATTTGGAATATGAAAAAATTTAGTCATAGTGGCAGGTAGATGAATCCCACGTCTTTATGTTTTGTCTACAAATAACATTAACATCGAGGGTACCCAACTGGTGAAACCATTCATTCTAATATTTAGAAGTAAGAACGCAATAATAATATAATTAACTTTTCTCATTACCACGATGGTTTTTATTTTGATCTAAGGAGATAGCTTGTTCTGATCCGTTTGTTTGTTTGTTTTTTGCGCAAAGCTACACGAGGGCTATCTGCGCTAGCCGTCCCTAATTTAGCAGTGTAAGACTAGAGGGAAGGCAGCTAGTCATCACCACCCACCGCCAACTC
>NW_013825269.1:0-446 GCF_000517525.1 Limulus polyphemus
TCACATCCTGTAATCTTAGTTGTATTGTACCATATATCTGGAATACATACAGCTCACATCCTGTAATCTTAGTTGTATTGCACCATATATCTGGTATACATACAGCTCATATCTTGTAATCTTAGTTATATTGCACCATATATCTGGTATACATACAGCTCATATCCTGTAATCTTAGTTACCATATATCTGGAATACATACAGCTCACATCCTGTAATCTTAGTTATATTGCACCATATATCTGGTATACATACAGCTCACATCCTGTAATCTTAGTTATATTGCACCACATATCTGGTATACATACAGCTCACATCCTGTAATCTTAGTTATATTGCACCACATATCTGGTATACATACAGCTCATATCCTGTAATCTTAGTTATATTGCACCACATATCTGGTATACATACAGCTCACATCCTGTAATCTTAGTTATATTGCA
>NW_013825270.1:0-445 GCF_000517525.1 Limulus polyphemus
AACTCCTACTGCCTTTCACTGTCTGCAGCCAGTTGTGGGAAGGCAGTTACCCTTAAAAGTTGTACTAATACCAAAAGTAAAAAAAATAAAACCTCCCTAAAAATATTTCTATTAAAAGTTTCTCCCAACCTCCACCCATAAAAGTTCTAATAGTTACAAAAATAGAAAAAAATAATAAAAAATCCACCCTCATAATTCTACTGTAAGTTACTTCCAACCTCCATCATTTTCTAAAAAAGATGACATAATGTTTTAGATACAATTTAAAAGATCTTATTTTAAATGATCTTAAAACGAACTACATACCCTACCTCAAAACTTCTTTGTAATTTATATTCCTCCATTTTTCTCTTGTAAAATTATTAAAGTATAACATGGGATAGCTGAGACAAAATAATGTTATGGCTTATTTTTTATTTTATATATATATATATATATATATATA
>NW_013825271.1:0-446 GCF_000517525.1 Limulus polyphemus
CCTGGATTTTAGCGTTGTAATTCACTAAACTTACTTTGACCCACATTTAAGAAACTGGAAAATATATCATTGATAATGTAACTACTATTTTTGCAGTTCTTCATGATATTAATGTATTTTGTTCATTATTAATGTAACTAATATTTTTGCAGTTCTTCATGATATTAATATATTTTGTTCATTATTATTGTAACTAATATGTTTGCAGTTCTTCATGACGTTAATGTATTTTGTTCATTATTAATGTAACTAATATTTTTACAGTTCTTCATGATATTAATGTATTTTGTTCATTATTAATGTAACTAATATTTTTGCCGTTCTTCATGATATTAATGAATTTTGTTCATTATTAATGTAACTAATATTTTTACAGTTCTTCATGATATTAATGTATTTTGTTCATTATTAATGTAACTAATATTTTTGCCGTTCTTCATGATATT
>NW_013825272.1:0-443 GCF_000517525.1 Limulus polyphemus
GATTTTAAACACAAGTGCCGGTAGTGGATATCTTCAGAGATATGTCAGAACCTGCTATAGATCTCAGAAAAAGAGATTTGTAAGGAATGAACGCTTTTCTCATCACTCGTGTTCAGTTATTTCTGTTTTATCACATAAAAAACACGTGTATTTAAGAATAAAGAAGACAATGCCATATTTCCTCTGCACGTTAATACATCAGTGACAGAATCTTTTTTTTAAATTATGCATAAAGCTACCCAAGGGCTATCTGTGCTCTGCCCACCATGGGTATCAAAACCCGGTTTCTAGCGTTGTAAGTCCGCAGACATACCGCTGTGCCACTGGGGGGGGGGGGCATGTGACAGAGATAGAGATAAAAAAATATATTTCACATAGAAGTACAATACAGGGAACCATTTATATAGAAGGTCCTGTCATCTTTCTTTAACTGTGTTTCTTTT
>NW_013825273.1:0-445 GCF_000517525.1 Limulus polyphemus
GACATATATATATATTGTATTATATTACTGTTCAGTGTTAGAAAGTTGGTCTTTTTTGTGACATATATATATATATATTGTATTATATTACTGTTCAATGTAAGAAAGTTGGTCTTTTTTTGTGACATATATATATATATTGTATTATATTACTGTTCAGTGTAAGAAAGCTGGTCTTTTTTGTGACATATATATATATATATATTGTATTATATTACTGTTCAGTGTTAGAAAGTTGGTCTTTTTTGTGACATATACATATATATATATATATATATTGTATTATATTACTGTTCAATGTAAGAAAGTTGGTCTTTTTTGTGACATATATATATATATTGTATTATATTACTGTTCAGTGTAAGAAAGTTGGTCTTTTTTTGTGACATATATATATATATATATTGTATTATATTACTGTTCAGTGTAAGAAAGTTGGTCTTTT
>NW_013825274.1:0-445 GCF_000517525.1 Limulus polyphemus
TAATATACTGGAGGAGGTTAGTGCCTCAAGGACACTAGACATTAGTAATAATAATATACTAGAGGAGGTTGGTGCCTCAATGACACTAGAAATTAGTAATAATAATATACTAGAGGAGGTTGGTGCCTCAAGGACACTAGACATTAGTAATAATAATATACTAGAGGAGGTTGGTGCCTCAAGGACACCAGACATTAGTAATAAAAATATACTAGAAGAGGTTGGTGCCTCAAGGACTATACATTAGTAATAATAATATACTAGAAGAGGTTGGTGCCTCAAGGACACTAGACATTAGTAATAATAATATACTAGAAGAGGTTGGTGCCTCAAGGACATTAGACATTAGTAATAATAAGATACTAGAAGAGGTTGGTGCCTCAAGGACATTAGACATTAGTAATAATAAGATACTAGAAGAGGTTGGTGCCTCAAGGACATTAGA
>NW_013825275.1:0-447 GCF_000517525.1 Limulus polyphemus
ATGTTTAACCAATAACAATAAAGACAAGGCTAGTGTTTAACCAGTGACAGTAAACACAATAGTAATGTTTAACCAGTGACAGTAAAGACAATAGTAATGTTTAACCAGTGACAATAAAGACAAGAGTAATGTTTAACCAGTGACAGTAAAGACAAGGGTAATGTTTAACCAGTGACAATAAAGACAAGAGTAATGTTTAACCAGTGACAGTAAACACAATAGTAATGTTTAACCAGTGACAGTAAATACAATAGTAATGTTTAACCAGTGACAGTAAATACAATAGTAATGTTTAACCAGTGACAGTAAAGACAAGGGTAATGTTTAACCAGTGACAATAAAGACAAGGCTAGTGTTTAACCAGTGACAGTAAACACAATAGTAATGTTTAACCAGTGACAGTAAAGACAATAGTAATGTTTAACCAGTGACAATAAAGACAAGAGT
>NW_013825276.1:0-445 GCF_000517525.1 Limulus polyphemus
ATAATATATAAAACCGCCAAGAAGTGACGACAACAATGAAATTGAATTGCAGACAGAGATAGAGACGGACAATTGAGTCAAGCACGTGAATCGTTCATTGTGAATTATAGTGTTTGTTTAATTTTAAAGTGATTGTGGAAATTAAGTGTGTTGCAAAGTTGTATGGAGAAAGAATAAACTAGTTTTATTTAAGGAAGGACTTGTATTGCTGAAGTTTTTCGGAAAGAATTTCTACAAAAAATTAACAAACGAACACAGAGACGTAACAAACAGCTTAAAAATCTGAGATATGAGTGATTCAGGGAATCGTTACTTTATCAGGGACTGTACACAGCGTGGTCACAAGTAAATAGACACCACCGTTTCAAAACAAAAAATGAAATTGGTCAGTCATATTCACATGAATTGACTATATTTATAATTTAATTAATATCTAGTAGATGTT
>NW_013825277.1:0-447 GCF_000517525.1 Limulus polyphemus
CACAGAATCGTTAAATCTTGTGTATTCTTATATAAAGTACACAGTATCGTTAAATCTTGTGTCTTCTTATTGAAAGTACACAGTATCGTTAAATCTTGTGTCTTCGTATTGAGAGTACACAGTATTGTTAAATCTTGTGTCTTGTTATGGACAGTAAACAGTATAGTTAAATCTTATGTCTTTTTATTGATAGTACACAGTATTGTTAAATCGTGTGTCTACTTATTGACAGTACACAGTTTTGTTAAATCTTGTGTCTTCTTATTGAAAGTACACAGTATCGTTATATCTTGTGTCTTCTTATTGACAGTACACAGTATCGTTAAATCTTGTGTCTTCTTATTGACAGTACACAGTATTGTTAAATCTTGTGTCTTTTATTGACAGTACACAGTATCGTTAAATCTTGTGTATTCTTATATACAGTACACAGTATCGTTAAATCTT
>NW_013825278.1:0-444 GCF_000517525.1 Limulus polyphemus
AACTGATTTCTTTAATCAGGGCAATAACAACCTGATTGTTGTAAGATGGAAAAGCATCATCGATAAGAATGAAGACTATTTAATTTAATAAATGTTTTATTTTGATATATAAGTTGTTCGAGTTTTTCATCTAAAAAAAGCGACATTAATTTCTTGACGACCTAATAGCTGTCAAATGAAGCGAAATAAATTTCTTCTTTTAAAGAGCCCCCCCCCCCCAGTGGCACAGCGGTATGTCTGCGGACTTACAACGCTATAAAACCGGGTTTTGATACCCGTGGTGGGCAGAGCACCGATAGCCCATTGTGTAGCTTTGTGCATAACTTCAAAACAAACAAACAAACAATCCTTTTAAAGCGAGTTGGTTTTAAAACAAACGTATAAAATACACTTACACAAATGCAAGAAAATATATATGTTCAATTTTATAATCTAAAAATCATG
>NW_013825279.1:0-443 GCF_000517525.1 Limulus polyphemus
TAGATATTAACTGTCAAGTGTTTACTAATACCATGACAGCGATATTACTACAATAAAGATAAATATAAACTGTCAAGTGTTTACTAATACCATGTGAGCGATATTACGACAATAAAGATAAATATTAACTACTAAGGTATTACTAATACCATGAGAGCGACATCACTACAATAAATATTAACTGTCGAGTGTTTACTAATACCATGAGAGCGATATTACTACAATAAAGATAAATATTTACTGTCAAACACTTACTAATACCATGAGGGCGATATTACTCAAATAAAGATAAATATTAACTGTCAAGTGTTTACTAATACCAAGAGAGCGATATTACTACAATAAAGATAAATATAACTGTCAAGTGTTTACTAATACCATGTGAGCGATATTACTACAAAAAAAAATATTAAATGTCAAATGTTTACTAATGCCATGAGACC
>NW_013825280.1:0-439 GCF_000517525.1 Limulus polyphemus
CCGAGTTCATGTGGATAATATATATGACATTGTCGCATCTTTCCGAGTTCATGTGGATAATATATATGATATTGTTGCACATTTCCGAGGTCATGTGGATAATATATGTGATATTGTCGGATATTTTCGAGTTCATGTGGATAATATATATGACATTGTCGCATCTTTCTGAGGTCATGTGAATAATATATATGACATTGTCGCATCTTTTCGAGTTCATGTGGATAATATATGTGATATTGTCGGATCTTTTCGAGTTCATGTGGATAATATATATGACATTGTTGCACATTTTCGAGTTCATGTGGATAATATATGTGACATTGTCGGATCTTTTCGAGTTCATGTGGATAATATATGTGACATTGTCGCATCTTTCCGAGGTCATGTGGATAATATATGTGATATTGTTTCGTTAGGTTTGTTTCAGCGCAAAGCT
>NW_013825281.1:0-445 GCF_000517525.1 Limulus polyphemus
TTATCTTGAAAATGGTTACTCTTAACAATGTTATCACACATATGCTGCACGTATTATCGTACATTCCATTATATTGTTATCGTTTAAATCTGTTCTTTAAATACTCGCTTAATATCTAATGTTCTTTTTAGTAGTTACAATATTGTGAGCTAACTTTTTGAGGTTTTTAACGCTGATGATGGAATTTGAAGTAATTCCGAAACATCCGTCATTGACCTGGCATAGCCTTGTTGTTAAGGCGTTCGATTCGCAATATGGGGGTCGCGGATTCGTATCCCCATTACCAATCATACTCGCTCTTTTAACCGTTTGAGTGTTATAATGTGATAGTCATTCACCCTTTACGTTAGTAAAAGAGTAGCCCCAGAGTTGACGGTAGATGTTGTTGACTAGCTGCCTTTCCTTTAGTCTGTCACTGCTAAATTTAAAAGTAACATTTCTTGAG
>NW_013825282.1:0-738 GCF_000517525.1 Limulus polyphemus
TTGATAAATCCTGTATCTTCTTATTGACAGGACACAGTATTGTTAAATCTTGTGTCTTCTTTTGACAGTACACAGTATTGATAAATCCTGTATCTTCTTATTGACCGGACACAGTATAGTTAAATCTTGTGTCTTCTTATTGACAGTACACAGTATTGATAAATCCTGTATCTTCTTATTGACAAGACACAGTATTGTTAAATCTTGTGTTTTCTTATTGACAGTACACAGTATTGATAAATCCTGTATCTTCTTATTGAAAAGACACAGTATTGTTAAATCTTGTGTCTTCTTATTGACAGTACATAGTATTGTTAAATTTTGTGTCTTCTTATAGACAGTACACAGTATTGTTAAATCTTGTGTCTTCTTATTGAGATTAAACGGTATTGATAAATCTTGTTTCTGCTTATTGACAGTACACAGTATTGGTAAATCTTGTCTTCTTTTTGATAGTACATAGTATTGTTAAATCTTGTGTCTTCTTATTGAGAGTACACAGTATTGGTAAATCTTGTCTTATTTTGATAGTACATAGTATTGTTAAATCTTGTGTCTTCCTATTGAGATAAAACGGTATTGATAAATTGTGTGTCTGCTTATTGACAGTACACAGTATTTGTAAATATTGTCTTCTTATTGATAGTACACAGTATCGTTAAATCTTGTGTCTTCTTATTGACAGTACACAGTATTGATAAATCCTGTATCTTCTTATTGACAGGACACAGTATTGTT
>NW_013825283.1:0-529 GCF_000517525.1 Limulus polyphemus
GGATATCATTACAGAAACTAATTAAGATGCTAGAGAGATCAGTCAAGATAAGAAGGATATCATTACAGAAACTAGTTAAGATGCTACAGAGATCAGTCAAGATAAGAAGGATATCAGTACAGAAATAGGCGAACTAAAAGTAAACTGAAGACATACATAAATCAATTTTGGCAGAAAATGTGGATTAAGAAATTTATTTATTTCACTTTTATAAAAGTACTAAAATTTGGGGTCAATCCCCGCAACAGAAACAACACAGATAACCCAGTGTGTAGCTTTGCGCGAAAATAAAAACGAATGTTTCACTAAAATTCTGCGCATAGAAATTTTGAAATGTTTAGTATTTCGTACAAATTCTAATTAAAAAACACAAAAATAGAGATGAAGCTGTAAACAACGTTACTTTTTTTTTCTGAATTCTAACAAATCCCGTAAAATGTCAAGTAGACGTCATAACAATACGAAAATTTATACTTTGTTTATATAAGCCCGGTATGGGCAGGTGGTTAGGGCGCTCGACTCGCAATCC
>NW_013825284.1:0-447 GCF_000517525.1 Limulus polyphemus
GGTAGAAAAGTACAACTGGACACTGGGACAGGAATTGGCAAATTTCTGTAATAACCACCAAGATGGCTGGAATGTCTTACTCCCTCCACTGTTGATGGCCTATAGGACAGCAGAGCATGAAGCCACTGGATACACTCCAGCAAAGTTGATGTTTGGTTGGGAACTTCGGTTGCCAGTGGACCTGATAACAGGACGCCCACCTTATGAAGAGTTACCTGAAAATGTGTCAGAGTTTGTGAAAGTGTTATCAGAAAGGATGGATGATATTCACCATCAAGTGTATTCAAACTTGAAAACGTCTGCTGATTCGATGAAGTTATCTTATGACAAGAGATCTATTGAAGTCAGCCTTGCACCAGGAGACAAAGTGTGGTTGTATAATCCCAGGAAGACCAAAGGGAAGTCCCCTAAGTTGTTTTCTTCATGGGAAGGCCCATATGACATAGT
>NW_013825285.1:0-445 GCF_000517525.1 Limulus polyphemus
GATTTTGTAGAGTGTCTATGAAATACTATGATTTTGTAGAATGTCTATGAAATACTATGATTTTGTAGAGTGTCTATGAAATACTCGTATTTTATAATTTGTTTTTCTGTCGATGAAACTGGAATTATTCTCCAACTCTGCTGGATTACAACTACTCAAGAGATAATGGAGTTTTGTTATTGCTCACCAACATCTTGATGTTTAACTGTTACTTATCAAATATCTGATCTTTATTATTGTACTCCAACTGCAGTTTTTTATTACACTCCAACCCTTGAAATCGAGCCATACCATTAGTATACTAAATTATCTTTAGTTTTCCAACTTTTAATTATTAGCATTCAAACAGTTTATTACACTATAATTGTAGAAGCTTAAACATTACTCACTAAAACCAAAGTTTTCATATTACACGGCAACTTTTGTAATTTAATCAAATATATCC
>NW_013825286.1:0-526 GCF_000517525.1 Limulus polyphemus
AAACTACAGAACTTAATTATTTGTAATCTTCTCTGCCCATTTTTTTTCAAAAAAAAGTTCTAGTTATTTGTATTTGTTTGTTTTGAATTTCGCGCAAAGCTACACGAGGGCTATCTGCGTTTTTCGTTCCTAATTTAGCAGTGAAAGACTAGAGGGAAAGCAGCTAGTCATCACCACCCACCGCCAACTCTTGGGCTACTCTTTTATCAACGAATAGTGGAATTGACCGTCACAATATAACGCCCTCACGGCTGAAAGGGCGTTATATCGAACGCCCTAACCACCTGGCGGCCATCCCGGGCCAGTTATTTGTAACTTCCTCTGCTTTTCAATAAATCAACCCAATTATCTCAATGTTTTTCACTACCCATCCAACACACAAATCCATTTATCTCTCAGTTACCACTGCACATTCAACAGATTAATATAATTATCTCTAAATTTTCACTACCCATCCAACACACAAATCCATTTATCTCTAAGTTTCCACTGCACATTCAATAGATTTAACATAATTATCTCTAAA
>NW_013825287.1:0-445 GCF_000517525.1 Limulus polyphemus
TGTTCCACAGTAACGTATACAGCTGGTGCACCCTGTATATTTGTGTGTATTCCACAGTAACGTATACAGCTGGTGCACCTTGTATATTTGTGTGTATTCCACAGTAACGTATACAGCTGGTGCACCTTGTATATTTGTATGTTTGTTCCACAGTAACGTATACAGCTGGTACACCTTGTATATTTGTGTGTGTTCCACAGTAACGTATACAGCTGGTGCACCTTGTATATTTGTGTGTGTGTTCCACAGTAACGTATACGGCTGGTGCACCTTGTATATTTGTGTGTGTATTCCACAGTAACGTATACGGCTGCTACACCTTGTATATTTGTGTGTGTGTGTTCCACAGTAAAGTATATAGCTGGTGCACCTTGTATATTTGTGTGTGTTCCACAGTAACGTATACAGCTGGTACACCTTGTATATTTGTGTGTGTATTCCACAG
>NW_013825288.1:0-445 GCF_000517525.1 Limulus polyphemus
GAGCGAGCATGTTTGGTGGGACGGGGAGTACACTTAATTTCCAGTCACTTTAACATAAGCACATGCTATAATTCACAACGAACAATTCATGCACTTTACTTACTACCGCGCATGACTCAACTGTCCGTCTCTATCTCTGCCTGTCTGCAATTATCTATACGCCATCACTTCATTTGCCGGGTTATATATATATAAAATAGAGGGCCTGTAGATAAGACTAGAGTTGCCACGAACAGACATGATCCTTCTAGAATCTCATGACGTGTTACTAGCGTCACATGACTTCCGCTGTCGTAACAATAGCCACTTACATCAAACCAATAGAGAATTAACAATAACTTAGTTAAATGTACAGAATTTACAAACACAAAATTAAAATTCAACAAAGTATCTTAATTTTACGGGACGTATCTTCTTCCATACTGGTCTCTGTCTCGTTGGCTTC
>NW_013825289.1:0-445 GCF_000517525.1 Limulus polyphemus
AAGAGAGATTACAGCAGTTGTTGGAGGAGAAAGAAAATAAACAAGAAGAACGAGAAAAGAAACAAGAAGAGAGACTACAGCAGTGGCAACTGGAACAAGAAAGGAAACAAGAAGTACAAATGGAAAACATTAGTAAATTTAAAAGTGAGTTAGATACGTTAAAGGACGATCTATTGTCTTTTACTCAAGGAGGATACATTGACCATCGACTTAATCAGCCCCAGACAATGGCAAGCCCCTTCCAGGCCCCGCAGCTAAACCCTCATGCAGACATATTCAGTCCCGTTAGAAGCCATATCCCAGATATGAATGTCAGTACTAGACGTGATCCAGTTCGAAGGAAGACACAGGAATTCGATGGTAAAGCACCGTGGGAAGCATGTAGAGCACAATTTGAGCTACTTGCAGAGATGAATGGATGGACAGAGGAGCAGAAAGCTGTGTA
>NW_013825290.1:0-717 GCF_000517525.1 Limulus polyphemus
CTATGTCACTTCACGATATTCCTAACTATTACGTCACTACACGATAGTCCTAACTATTACGTCACTACACGATATTCCTAACTATTACGTCACTACACGATATTCCTAACTATTACGTCACTACACGATAGCCCTAACTACTATGTCACTACACGATAGCCCTACCTACTATGTCACTACACGATAGTCCTAACTATTACGTCACTACACGATATCCCTAACTATTACGTCACTACACGATAGTCCTAACTATTACGTCACTACACGATATTCCTAACTATTACGTCACTACACGATATTCCTAACTATTACGTCACTACACGATATTCCTAACTGCTACGTCACTACACGATAGTCCTAACTACTATGTCACTACACGATATCCCTAACTATTACGTCACTACACGATATTCCTAACTATTACGTCACTACACGATAGTCCTAACTATTACGTCACTACACGATAGCCCAAACTGCTATGTCACTACACGATAGTCCTAACTATTACATCACTACACGATATTCCTAACTATTACGTCACTACACGATAGCCCTAACTATTACGTCACTACACGATAGCCCTAACTGCTACGTCACTTCACGATAGTCCTAACTACTACGTCACTTCACGATAGTCCTAACTGCTACGTCACTACACGATATCCCTAACAACTATGCCACTACACGATATCCCTAACAACTATGCCACTACACGAT
>NW_013825291.1:0-445 GCF_000517525.1 Limulus polyphemus
GTAAGAGTGGTGTTGGATGGGTTGGCTGGAATATTAACTAGAAATGTGTTGTAAGAGTGGTGTTGGATGGGTTAGTTGGAATATTAAATAGAAATGTGTTGTAAGAGTGGTGTTGAATGGGTTGGTTGGAATATTAAATAGAAATGTGTTGTAAGAGTGGTGTTGGATGGGATGGTTGGAATATTAAATAGAAATGTGTTGTAAGAGTGGTGTTGAATGGGTTGGTTGGAATATTAAATAGAAATGTGTTGTAAGAGTGGTGTTGGATGGGTTGGTTGTGGTATTAAATATCTCTTTTTTATTATGAGAATAAACAAGCAACCATAAGACCGAACAGGGTTATGAGAAAAACAAGCAACCATAAAACCGAACAGGGTATTATGAGAATAAACACGCAACCATAAAACCGAACAAGGTCTTTCTGTCTATTTCCAAATATCATACT
>NW_013825292.1:0-444 GCF_000517525.1 Limulus polyphemus
TATATATATATATATATATATATATATAATCAAACAGATTAGCTTTCGTTACATCCCAGGAATGAGGATAACCATTGTTGTCTCCTATGCAAGAAAAAATTTTCAGGGACATTATTTATGAAACTTGTGTCTAGGTTAATGAATGTACATATCTCTAAGAGAAAAATAAAAATGTACAGCATTTGTGACTGTGATGTACAGTGAAACACCACCAGTAATAAAGAAGCAAATAATACTGTGACGCAAGTTAAAATATTACTATTGTAATTAATTACTTAATAAACAATGATAGACATTTAAATACACTTCTTGAATTTCTTTATTATAGGTGGCATGGCCAGGTGTTAGGGCACTCGACTCGCAATCTGATGGTCGCGGGTTCGAGTCCCCGTCCCACCAAACATGCTCGCCCTTTCAGCCTGGGGGGTATTATATTATAATGTT
>NW_013825293.1:0-441 GCF_000517525.1 Limulus polyphemus
CTACGGATGAAGTTCAGGTTTTGGGGTCAGAAGTGGTTTTTGCCTAGTACTGAGCCATTGTTTTTGGCATTTAACATTCATATACAGAATCCATTTTTCATCACCAGTGACAATTCTGTCCAAAAGTGGTTCACTCACATTAGAATAGACGAAGCAACGTTCATGTTAAAAACGATGATCATCACAGAGTTTATGAGGCACCCAAACACCTTCTTTTTGGAGTTTTCCCATATTCCTTAGGTGTTTACGTATTGTTTCATGAGAGACATGCAATTTCAGGGCTATTTCACAAGTGTGTTGCCTTGGGTTAGACTCAGCGTCTTCAGAGCAACATTATCAATTCCAACATGTCAGCCCCTGCCATCACAGTTTTATGGCTCAAGTCACCTAGAACGAAATTTGCTGAACCATCGTTGAGACTTATAAACATTTCCATAAACT
>NW_013825294.1:0-445 GCF_000517525.1 Limulus polyphemus
GGGTTTTCTTACCACTGCTGTTGTCTCTCTTATTATATCTTTTCTTTTTCCTCCAACCACTGTTGTAATTTCTCTTCTCGTTCTTCTTGTTTCTTTTCTTTTTCATCCAGCAACTGTTGTAACCTCTCTTCTTGTTTATTTTGTTGGTCGAGCTGCCACTGTTGCAGGTTTTCTTGCAACTGCTGTTGTCTCTGTTCTTGTTTCTTTTCTCATTCTTCTTGTTTCTTTTCTTTTTCCTCCAACAACTGTTGTAATCTCTCTTCTCATTCTTCTTGTTTCTTTTGCTGTTCTTGTATTGCTGCCATCAAATCTGCTAAGCTGTAGTTTGATTTTCCGCCTCTCGTTTCCATCTTCTTCTTCTTTTATTTTCTATCCCACTTCTGACACCAATTTGTTACATCTCTGTATGTTTGTTTGTTAATTCTTCTAATATACAAGTCCTTTC
>NW_013825295.1:0-213 GCF_000517525.1 Limulus polyphemus
ATACTGTGTACTATCATAACAAGTCATAAGATTTAATGATACTGTGTACTATCAATAACAAGCCACAAGATTTAACGATACAGTGTACTGTCAGTAAAAAGACTCAACATTTAACAATACTGAGTCCTGTCAATAAGAAGATACAGGATTTATCAATAATGTATACTGTCAATAAGAAGACACAAGATTTAACGATACTGTGTACTGTCAAAA
>NW_013825296.1:0-443 GCF_000517525.1 Limulus polyphemus
TTAACTAGATGTAGGAATGTGAACTCTAATGACATGTTAATAGAAATACTTAACCTCAAATCTAGATGTGGCAACGTGGACTGTAATGACGTGTTGATATTATATACTTATTCTCAAAAACTAGATGTGGCAACGTGGACTATAATGAAATATTAATACAATATTCTTAACCTCAATAACTAGATGTGGTAACGTAGAATGTAATGACGTGTTAATATAATATACTTATCCTCAATAACTATGTGTGGTAACGTGGACTGTAATGACCTGTTAATATGATATACTTAACCTAATAACTAGATGTCATAACGTGGTCTGTAAAGATGTCTTAATATATTATACTTAACTTCAATAACTAGATGTGACATTGTGGACTGTAATGACTTGATACTATAATATAATTAACCTCAATAATAAGATTTGTCAACGTGGACTGTAATGAA
>NW_013825297.1:0-442 GCF_000517525.1 Limulus polyphemus
ATCAAGTAAAATGGCTGAAGCAGATAGACCCAAGACAGCATTTAGTTATGGCCAAGGTCTCTGTCAATACCGAGTGATGCCTTTCGGGCTCAGTAATGCTCCAGCTACATTTGAGAGGCTGATGGAACGAGTATTGGAAGGCCTACAATGGAGGATAGCCCTAGTGTACCTGGATGATGTCATTGTATTTGCAACAACTTTTGACGAGGAAATGTCCCAGCTGGAGGAAGTATTCAAGCGTTTGAAAGCAGCAAACCTCAAACTCCATCCCAAGAAATGTCATTTGTTCTAGAAAGAGGTGCTTTTCTTAGGCCACATTGTTAGTGAGAATGGTGTACAAACTGATCCTGATAAGGTGAAAGCAGTGCATGAATGGCCAACACCAGCCAATGTGGGAGAGCTAAGAAGTTTCTGGGACTCTGTACTTACTACCGCAAGTTTG
>NW_013825298.1:0-444 GCF_000517525.1 Limulus polyphemus
AAGCAGAAGCCAATGAGACGGAGACCAGTACGGAAGAAGATACGTCCCGTAAAATTAAGAGACTTTGTTGAATTGTAATTTTGTGTTTGTAATTCTGTACATTTTAATTAAGTTATTGGTATTGGTTTATTGTATGTGGTTATTGTCTTATCTCTCCCACATTGTCTGGTGTTGTCCAGTCACGCCCGGCTTTCACCTTATCAGGATCAGTTTGCACACCATTCTCACTTACAATTTGGTCTAAGTAAAGCACCTCTTTCTGGAACAAATGACATTTCTTGGGATGAAGTTTGAGGTTTGCTGCTTTCAAATGCTTGAATACTTCCTCCAGCTGGGATATTTCCTCGTCAAATTCGTTGCAAATACAATGACATCGTCCAGGTACACCAGGGCTATCCTCCATTGTAGGCCCTCCAATACTCGTTCCATCAGCCTCTCAAATGT
>NW_013825299.1:0-445 GCF_000517525.1 Limulus polyphemus
AGGTTAAACGGGTTTTATCTGCCTTGTTTGACATATATCCGTGTTAAGGTTAAACGGGTTTTATCTGCCTTGTTTGACATATATCCGTGTTAAGGTTAAACGGGTTTTATCTGCCTTGTTTGACATATATCCGTGTTAAGGTTAAACGGGTTTTATCTGCCTTGTTTGATATACATGACTAAGTCACTATATAACAATGTTGGAATATTTTAAGATTATATTCCTTCAAAGTGACCCGGTTCTTAAAACATTTATAAAATTATTCGCAAATATTCTACAGTTTTCCTCAACGTGACTCGAAATTATTGGTTGGATTTCCTTTTATGTGATTGTAAATATATGTTTGTTTGATTTGTTGTTAAGCACACAGTTACACTACGAGCTGTCTATGCTATGCCGGCCTAGAGTATTGAAACCGCCCCCCAGTGGCACAGCGGTATGTCTG
>NW_013825300.1:0-666 GCF_000517525.1 Limulus polyphemus
TTTAAACAGGTAGTAACATACCAGTGTCAAAAACCAACATTAAACGACAGTAGATATTAACGACTTTTAAACAGGTACTAACAAATCAGTGTCAATGGCAAACATTAAAAAACAGTATGTTACTACCTGTTTAAATGTCGTTAATATCTAGGTTTTTGACACTGGTACTGTTGTTTAATGTTGATATTAACGACATTTAAACAGGTAGTAACATACCAGTGTCAAAGAAAAACATTAAATAACAGTATATATTAACGACATTTAAACAGGTAGTAACATACCAGTGTCAAAGACCAACATTAAACAACAGTAGATATTAATGACATTTAAACAGGTAGTAACATACCAGTGTCAAAGGCTAACATTAAACAACAGTAGATATTAACGATATTTAAACAGGTAGTAACATACCAGTGTCAAAGACCAACATTAAACAACAGTAGATATTTAACGACATTTAAACAGGTAGTAATATACCATTGTCAAATGCCAAAAATTAAACAACAGTAGATACTAACGACATTTAAACAGGTAGTAACATACCAATGTCAAAGACCAACATTAAACAACATTAGATATTAACGACATTCAAAAAGGTAGTAACATACCAGTGTAAAAGAAAAACATTAAACAAAAGTAGATATTAACTACATTTAAACAGGTAGT
>NW_013825301.1:0-442 GCF_000517525.1 Limulus polyphemus
TCGTTCTGCACACAATGAATGAATTAAATTGGACTCATGACAGGCAGCAAAGGTTCCTTCCGAGTGAATAAAACCTTTTATTAATACATACAATAAAGTTTGTTGGTTTGTTTGTAAATCTTTATTTACCGGTCAACATTCCGAGTAGGTTAACAGTCGTAGTGATTTTAACATGACGATGAGGTTAAACTAAATAAACAGCAAATAAGAGCAGAGTAACAGTTTGTTTTTGTTTGTTTGGAATTAAGCACAAAGCTACGCAATGGGCTGTCTGTGCTCTGCCCATCACGGGTATCGAAACCAGGTTTCTAGCGTTGTAAGTCCGCAGACATGCCGCTGTGCCACTGGGGGGGGGGGGCAGAGAAACAGTAACAATTACATTAGAAAATAAATATACGTACCGTTAACTGTAACTTACAACAGTTTGTTGTTTTGAATTTCG
>NW_013825302.1:0-444 GCF_000517525.1 Limulus polyphemus
CCCAAAAATTGTACATCACGTATAATAGTTAAATAAACCACATAAAAGTCACGTTAGTATAGCCTACATAATGTGTAACGTTCAGAAACTGTTGCGTCAGCGAGGTCACGTGACTAGTGTCACGCCACTTCTCTCGAACCTTCGGGAATAGTCGGGAGATTACTAGATATAGGGTAGCCTGGTATATATATATAAAAGGGTGACAACGTGACGGAACAATGTGTGTGTAGGTAGTGAGTAACTGAACTGCAGTAAGAAAGTATTGTTGAAGTTAACGTTCGTTATAGCGTTTGTTTTAGCGCGAATGTTGAAATCAAGTGTATCGTGAAGTTATATTCAGGAAGAATAAACCAATTTTATTAAGTAAGGACTTGTGTCGCTAAAGTTTCGTCGGAACGAAGTTTAGGGAAAGTTAATTAACAAACGGAGACGTAACAAATTGGT
>NW_013825303.1:0-1095 GCF_000517525.1 Limulus polyphemus
CTCCATCTCTTGAGATATAACTGAACTTCTAAGTATTTTTTCTTAATTTTTTCTCCATCTATTGAGAGATAACTGAAATTCCAAGTATTTTTTCTTATTATTTGTTTCTCCATTTATTGAGAGACAACTGACTTCAAAATATTTTTTTTCTTAATTTTTTCTCAACCTATATAGATATAACTGAACTTCTAAGTATTTTTCTTATTTTTTCTCCATCTATTCAGAAATAGCTGAACTTCCAAGTATATTTTCTGAAGTTTTCTCAATCTAGTGAGACAACTGAATTTCCAAGTATCTTTTCTACATCTATTGAGAAATAACGGAACTTCAGAGTATTTTTCTTAACTTTTTGCTCCATCTATTGAGAGAAAACAACTTCCAAGTTTTTTTCTCCATCTATTGAGAGATAACCAAACTTCCAAGTATTTTTTCTCCATCTATTGAGAGATAACTGAACTTCCAAGTATTTTTTCTTAATTTTTTCTCCATCTATTGAGAGATAACTGAACTTCCAAGTATTTTTCCTTATTATTTGAAAGAAATTAAGAAAACATACTTGGAAGTTCAGTTATCTCTCAATAGATGGAGAAAAAATTAAGAAAAAATACTTGGAAGTTCAGTTATCTGTCAATAGATGGAGAAACAAACAATAAGAAAAAATACTTGGAAGTTCAGTTATCTCTCAATAGATGGAGAAAAAATTAAGAAAAAATACTTGGAAGTTCAGTTATCTGTCAATAGACGGAGAAACAAAACTAAGAAAAAATAATTGGAAGTTTAATTATCTCTCAATAGATGGAGAAAAAATATTGGAAGTTCAGTTATCTCTCAATAGATGGAGTTCTCCATCTATTGAGAGATAACTGAACTTCCAAGTATTTTTCCTTATTATTTGTTTCTCCATCTATTGAGAGATAACTGAACTTCCAAGTATTTTTTCTCCATCTATTGGGAGATAATTAAACTTAAAATTATTTTTTCTTAATTTTTTCCTCCATCTATTGAGAGATAACTGAACTTCCATATATTTTTCTCCATCTATTGAGAGATAAGTGAATATTCAAGTATTTTTCCTTATTTTTTATTTCTCCATCT
>NW_013825304.1:0-445 GCF_000517525.1 Limulus polyphemus
GACAGGATGCCCACCTTATGAAGAGTTGCCTGAGAATGTGTCAGAGTTTGTGAAAGTGTTATCGGAAAGGGTGGATGATATCCACCATCAAGTGTGTTCAAACTTGAAAACATCTGCTGATTCGATGAAGTTAACTTATGATAAGAGATCTACTGAAGTCAGCTTTGTACCAGGAGACAAGGTATGGTTGTATAATCCCAGGAAGTCCAAAGGGAAGTCTCCTAAGTTGTCTTCTCCATGGGAAGGCCCATATGACATAGTGAATCGTCTCTCAGACGTGACTTTCCAGGTAAAATGTGGTTGGTGAGGTAAGCCAAAAGTGGTGCATGCCAACAGGCTTTGGCATTATCACGGTCCAGGACATTTCAGTTGGGATGAAGTGGACAACAGAACAAATGACGCTGCTGAAGACGTGCCATTTGAAGAAGAAACTCTACTCAGTTTT
>NW_013825305.1:0-444 GCF_000517525.1 Limulus polyphemus
TAATTTAACAGGGAGCTAGCTAGCTTTGTCTTTCGTTACTTGCCAGCCACACACACCGAGTTTTCCATGATGAACTTATATAATGTTTTCTCATGTCCGATGAGAATCCACTGAAGTTAAATGAGTTGTAATGTTCGAACTTTGTAAAGGTTCCTGGTGAAATATCTGAAGTTTTCTGATTGATAAGCATAATAACAATCACAGTTATAGCTTCCGAAGGTTATAGCACACCGACTATAGCAAACTAATAATAGATACTCTTTTTTTTGGCGCGGCATATTGGTTATATTTATAGGTGTGTGGAGGCTTTCTCAAATTTTCAGCTTTACATAACAATACTGGTGCTGACACTAGCATTTACGTACACACATATATTGTTGATTCTTACTCTCGAAAATCTTCTAAAACTTTGGAGAATAGACAGGAGTTTCACAATACATATGT
>NW_013825306.1:0-445 GCF_000517525.1 Limulus polyphemus
TCCTTAATGTATCTAATTTGCTTTTAAATTTACTAATGTTTTCCATTTGTACTTGTTGTTTCCTTTCTTGTTCCAGTTGCCACTGCTGTAGTCTCTCTTCTTGTTTCTTTTCTCATTCTTCTTGTTTCTTTTCTTTTTCTTTTCTTGTTTCTTCTTGTTTCTTTTCTTTTTCCTCCAGTAACTGCTGTAATCTTTCTTGTTTATTTTGCTGTTCGAGCTGCCACTGCTGTAATCTATCTTCTTGTTTATTTTGCTGGTCGAGCTGCCACTGTTGCAGGTTTTCTTGCAACTGCTGTAATCTCTCTTCTTGTTTCCTTTCTTTTTCCTCCAACAACTGCTGTAATCTCTCTTGTTTATTTTGCTGTTCTAGCTGCCACTGTTGCAGGATTTCTTGCAACTGCTGTTGTCTCTCTTCTTGTTTATTTCTTTCCTACAACAACTGCAG
>NW_013825307.1:0-446 GCF_000517525.1 Limulus polyphemus
CCAGCATACTGAACTATTTCTGTGATTAAAGTCCAGTGATGTTTCCTCAGGCACACTGGTCTTGCTGGCACCTTCTACAAGAGTTCCATTTAGGTAAATATGGTAGAGATGATGCGAGTCAGCAAATAAAAGGGTTGCAGGTTGATCTTCTGGAACTATAAATAAATATAATTATGTGTTGAAAAATATGGTAAGTCGAGAAGGAAAAGAATACAAGATATGCAAGTATTATTAAGGAACTGAGATGGATCACTTTTCCATTATAAAGTAATAGAAATTTAAAAATATTATAGCCTTCAAATTGCTCATGACCTGTGTGGTGATAATAAAAAAAAAGATTAAGAGCTAGACACTGCAAAAACAAGTAATATAAGAGAAAGATTTATAATGGTAAAAATAACAGTCAGACGGATAAATTAAAATAATTACATTAGCTGAATGTTAGG
>NW_013825308.1:0-445 GCF_000517525.1 Limulus polyphemus
CCCCTCCAAATTATATTTATAATTCAAATTATGATAACCCACATGCATTATCTTGTATTTATTATAATTGAAACACACCTATCATTTACTTGCCCAAATCACTAAATAATCTAAATCCTTTTGTAAATCAGCATCATCCTCTTCAAAGCTAGCAACATCCAAGACCTTAATATCATCTGCAAATTTAAGTAAATTGTTGACCATTTCTTCATCTGTGTCGCTGATGTAAATCAAAAAGAGCAAAAGTCCTAAGACTGAGCTTTGAGGTACCCCATTTGTGACATTAATCCAGTTTGACTGAACTCCATTTATAACAACACTCTGCTTTCTTCCATCCAGTCACTCTTCTATCCAATTTGCTAACTTATCCCCCACACTTATAAATATAATTCTTTACAGGCCTTTTATATGGCACGTTGTCAAATGCTTTCTGAAAATCCACATA
>NW_013825309.1:0-442 GCF_000517525.1 Limulus polyphemus
TATGCATCTATTTATAATTAAATTTTATTGTTTTATTGCCATTTGAACTGTGTCTAACTGCTATCCCCACCATTATAAGATGTAAATCACTTGGGAAACGTGCAGCTCACTTTACGCTATCAAATTATATTTGTCATGAGCTGCTCACATGCGTGCCTCATGAACTATTTTAATTATATTATTATTATTATTACTTATTTTACCTAATTTAGTCTTAAATAACTTAAAAAGATCTATACTTTTAATTTTAGTTCCTTTTATAATAATAAATAAAGAATAAATATAAAAAACAAGAAATAAAGTACTTAACCAATCTTCTTCTTTCTTGCCCTCAATTGTCGAGCAGTTTTTTTTTTAGTGATTATAGTAAAGCACTTAACAATTTTTATTTAATTAAGTAATACACCAAAGAATATAGACTAATAACATGCAAAAAGTAGAC
>NW_013825310.1:0-445 GCF_000517525.1 Limulus polyphemus
AAAACTCCATAAAGGTGTTTGGGTGCCTCACGAACTGTCTGATGATCATCAGTTCCAACGTGTGAATGTTGCTTTGTCTCTTGTAGCGCATAATGTGCATGAACCATTTTTGGATGGAATGATGAAAAATGAATTCTCTATGTAAATATTAAATGCCAAAAACAATGGCTCAGTTCCAGACAAAAGCCACTTCTGACCCCAAAACCTGACTCCATCCACAGAAAGTGATGCTTTACATTTGGTGGGACATCAAAGGAGTAATTAATTTTGAACTCCTCAATCCACAGTGAGCTGTCAATAAAGAGATCTATAGTCAGCAATTGGAACATTTAAATCAAGCCCTTCATCAGAAATGCCCTTCACTCGTAAATAGGAAAGGTGTTCTTCTCCACGACAATGCATGTCCACATGTGGCACGTTTGACAGAACACAAGATTATGGAGTT
>NW_013825311.1:0-445 GCF_000517525.1 Limulus polyphemus
TTTATATAATCTGTTGAATGATTGATGAAAATCAACGAATTATAAATGCCTGCTCAGAGAATGGTTGTTACTGGTTGAGACTTTTTGGCAGAATTCCTTCTGATTAAGCATTAAAACTGAATGAATAGGCTCAGTCCTTTGTGGGCGAGAGGAGCGATTACTCGTGCAGTAATCTACCTATAATTATGTGCATAGTTTTTGTATTTTACATGAAGTTTGCTTGGAAACTGTTATGTAAGCACACACTGAATCTTATTTTTTAATAACATTTTCGTTTAATAAAATCCATCTATAAGTTAGAAATACCTTGCTAAGAAGCGTTAGGGGGCCAGCCCTTTAATTCGGTTGTTAGGGTCACTCGTCTAGCATGTGACAGGTGTTTGGCTCAAATCCGAGGTTTGTTTGTAATTAAGCACAAAGCTACACAACGGGTTATCTGTGCTCT
>NW_013825312.1:0-444 GCF_000517525.1 Limulus polyphemus
TAGTCTTCTTTCTAGTCTGGAACTTCATTGATATCTTATTGAGGGTTCACGATGAGCGAGTTGATTACGAGTTGACGTAGGTGTAATTCACTTAACAGGGAGCTAGTTAGCTTTGTCCTTCGTTATTCACCAGCCACACACGCCGAGTTTTCCACCGTGAAATTATATAATGTTTTCGTAAAAATACGAATGTCCGATGAGAATCCACTGAAGTTAAGTGATCTGTAATGTTCGAACGTTGTAAATGCTCTTGGTCAAATATCTGAAGTTTCCGATTGATAAGCGTTATAACAATTACAGTTATAGCTTCTGAAGTTTATAGCACACTGACTATAGCAAACTAATAATAGATACTACTTTTTTGGCGTGTCGCGTTGGTTATATTTATAGGTATGTGATGAGTTTCTAGAAAATTCAGATTACGTAACAATACAAAGCTACATT
>NW_013825313.1:0-445 GCF_000517525.1 Limulus polyphemus
AGGTCAGATCTGTTGATTAACAAGGTTAGGCTGAGCTACATTGTTGTGTTTCACTTCACGTTGTTGTAATTTCCTTAGTTAATCTAGTTTCTTATTGTGTATAGACTTCTTTTCTTGATTCAACGGAGTTGTTTTGGTTGATAGCAAGTTGTATATTTCCATAATCATCTGGTTTGAGGTAGCAGGCTAGTTGGTGGTCTAATTTCTGTTTGAGTTTTTGTAAGCAGTCCAGTTTTTGAAATTTGGAATTCAGGGTTGCTTTTAGGAGTTTTTTCTGCATGTTCTGGATAATACCTGAAAACTGGTTTAGAATTTTCGATAACTTGACCTTCACAAATTTCGGAATTAGCTTTTCAGAGCGGCAGTGTCTGAGGAAGGAAATATCGTTTCTCCTTTTGATGATTTTTATATTCAGGTTACGAAGTTTAAAGATAATTTCTATGGT
>NW_013825314.1:0-446 GCF_000517525.1 Limulus polyphemus
AAACTGTTCATATTATTTAGACATTGTGCTATAATGAATAGTTTTAAAAAAACTGTTGTTATTAAACTGCACTAAACAATCATTTTATTACAAGTTACAACTTTTACAGTAAGGAAGAGTTGTTTTTGGAACAGTTACGACGTTTCAATCACTATTGCGATCATTCTCAAGTATATAAGTTAACGGTAAAGAACGGTTTTAGTACTTAAATCAACATTCAACAATCTAACAATGTATTTAAATACTGTTACGACAGCGGTAGTCACGTGACTCTGGTAACACGTCATGATATTCTCGAAGGATCAGGGAACATCACGAATAATCCAGTATTTGCTAGGCGCCCTCTATTCTTGTATATAAGTGCGCCAGTTAAAGCGAAATTAATTAATCGGACTTGAATTGCAGTCAGGCAGAGATAGAGACGGACTATTGAGTCAAGCGCGGTA
>NW_013825315.1:0-445 GCF_000517525.1 Limulus polyphemus
GGTGGGAGATCGAGCTTAGTGGAGTGCGTTGGCAACATAAATTTTGCGAAATATGTCGAAATATTGGAGGAAGGACTCTTGCCACTTTATTCCTCGGGTTTCGTGGACAAAAACACGACGTTGTTCCAGGAAGATGTCACACTGCTAGAAACACCCAAAAGTGGCAGGAAGAAAATGGTATCCAGAAGTTGCCCTGACCGAGCCAATCTCCTGACATGAACGCCATCGGAAACCTCTGGGCCATACTCGACCGGCAAGTCAAGAAACAACAACAAAAAAAAACAACTTCTAAGAGCGATATACTCCAAGTTTTGAAGCAAGAGTGAGCGAAAATCCCACAATCTAAAATTAACGAGATGATTCTCACGATGCCCCAAAGGATCAACGAACTCCACTAAGCGAAAGGAAGATCTACTAGATATTAATTGAATTATAAATATATCAA
>NW_013825316.1:0-570 GCF_000517525.1 Limulus polyphemus
TGTGGTCGATTCATGGCTAAATGTAATACCTTCTCTAATGTATTAGATTCATGGCTAAATGTAATACCTTCTCTAATGTAGTCGATTCATGGCTAAATGTAATACCTTCTCTAATGTAGTCGATTCATGGCTGAATGTAATACCTTCTCTAGTGTATTAGATTCATGGCTAAATGTAATACCTTCTCTTATGTAGTTGATTTACGCAGGTCCCGATTGCTTACTCTCGAAGCAGCTCGATTGTCCTGCAGGCACGTTTCACCACTGCTACAGTGACTTATAGGTAAATCAGGGGCTTAATCTCTACCGCAAATCAACTAGCAAGGCTTAGATACATAAAACAATTGAATTCCTTTACCTCGTTAAGTTTTACGGTTGTAGAGAGAGATTCTTCTATATCTCCCACCTAAGTTTTACAGTTGTAGAGGGAGATTTTTCTATATCTTCCACCTAAGTGTTACGGTTGTAGAGGGAGATTTTCTATATCTTCCACCTAAGTGTTACGGTTGTAGAGGGAGATTCTTCTATATCTCCCACCTAAGTTTTACGGCTGTATAGGGAGATTCTTCTA
>NW_013825317.1:0-445 GCF_000517525.1 Limulus polyphemus
GCTGATGGAAAGAGTACTGGAAGGCCTACAATGGAGGACTAGCACTAGTGTACCTGGATGATGTCATTGTGTTTGCAACAACGTTTGATGAGGAAATGTCCCAGCTAGAGGAAGTATTAAAGCGTTTGAAAGCAGCAAACCTCGTACTCCATCCCAAGAAATGCCACTTATTCCAGAAAGAGGTGCTTTACTCAGGTCACATTGTAAATGAGCATGGTGTGCAAACTGATCCTGACAAGATGAAAGCAGTGCGTGATTGGCCAACACCAGACAATGTGGGAGAGTTAAGAAGTTTCTTGGAACTCTGTACCTGTTACTGCAAGTTTGTGAAGGATTTTGCAACTATAGCTGCTCCAGTACATGATTTTGACGAAAAAAGGCCAAAGTTCGAATGGACAGTTTCTTGCCAGCATGCTTTCAAGACATTGAAAGAAAAATTGGCCCC
>NW_013825318.1:0-445 GCF_000517525.1 Limulus polyphemus
GTTCTGTACCTAAGTTCTAGAGCAGCTACCAGTGCTCTATAGCTGTGCCTGTCGTCTGCTGACAACTGTCCAAGTATTTCCAGTGGTTGTCCCTTCAAGCTCGTTGCCAGATATACTGCTTTCTGCTCCTTTGTCCATCCGATTCATCTCTACCAGTAACTCAAATTGTGCTCTATATGCTTCCCACTGTGCTTTCCCATCGTATTCCTGTATCCATCGTATCACTCCTATTACTGACATTCATATCTGGGATGTGACTTCTAACGGACTGAATATGTTTGCATTAGCGTTTAGCTGTAGGGTCTGGAAGGGGCTTGTCATTGTCTGGGGCTGGTTAAGTCGATGGTTAATGTATCCTCCTTGTGTAACAGACAATAAATTGTTTTTTAACGTATCTATTTAGCTTTTAAATTTACTAATGTTTTCCATTTGTGCTTCTTGCCAC
>NW_013825319.1:0-445 GCF_000517525.1 Limulus polyphemus
CCTAGGAGTAACTGTAGTTATCGAATTTATAACCACCATACTCATCCTTAGAATGATTTGGTACAACAACTCCACGAACACATATGTGAAACTCTAGTTACCGAATTTGTAACCAACATACTCATTTTTTGCGTTATTTGGTACAACAACTCCACGAACACCTAGGTGTAACTCTAGTTACAGAATTTATAACCACCATACTCATCTTTAGCCTTACTTGGCCCAACTACTCCATGAACACCTAGGTGTAATTCTAGTTACAGAATTTATAACCACCATACTCATCTTTTGCCTTACTAGGTACAACTACTCCATGAACACTCAGGTTTAACTCTGGTTACAGAATTTATAACCCCCATACTCTCCTTTAGCGTTATTTGGTACAACAACTCCACGATCACCTAGGTGTAACTCTTGTTACACAATTTATAACCACCATACTCAT
>NW_013825320.1:0-442 GCF_000517525.1 Limulus polyphemus
GTTAAGTGTATTACAAAGTTTGTATCGAGAAAGAATAAACTAGTTTTAATAAGAAAGGACTTGTATCAGTGAAGTTCCTACGGAAAGTATTTATACCGGAAATTAACAAACAAGCAGATACGCAACAGTTGTAATCCATCACAAAGCTACACAACAGGCTATCTGTGTTCTGCCCATCACGGCTATCAAAACCCGGTTTCTAGCGCTATAAGCCCGAAGACATACCTCTGTGCCACTGGGGGCAATTTAGTACAGACGAACGTGGATTGTTCCTTTGAAACTCATTAACTCTTTCCGCTGAGCATACTCATGGTTTCCATAATATTTGATGAGCCATAACTTTAATATTTGGTATACGGATGTCTCTTTTATATTTGATGTTGCTTGTCACCTAATATAAATTTTAGTATAGATATATTCCTACTCTTATGTACACAGCGTG
>NW_013825321.1:0-445 GCF_000517525.1 Limulus polyphemus
AATCGTCATTTTATCGAAGTTAACTACACACTTCCTCGGTAGTAGATAGTCCAATCCTAATATACATTGGTCTTCAATGTCAGCCAAGTATATTTTTGTCTGTTTTTCATGCCGATGAGCCCGATAGTTACCCACACTGGTCTCCACAATCTTGCAGAATGTCCTGTCACACAACAGAGCTTCTGTACAGCTTCTGGTACTCCTTTGTTATCCAGCACCTTGGTGCTCACAAGGGTTTGCTGAGATGCAGAATTTATGACAAAGTTGCACCTTTGGCCATCCAGCTTCACTGTCACGTAGATACTATGTGTGCTTGCCATTTTACACTTAGCTGTTGGGACTTTCACGATGGAGGTTGGTGGGCATCCCTTAGCACCAACCACTACTGGTTTCCCGAAGCTGACTTATTGGTGGCATTTTTCTTATACTGGCTCCTCAGATGTCC
>NW_013825322.1:0-443 GCF_000517525.1 Limulus polyphemus
ACCAGTGTTTATTCTTTTAAAATCGGCAAAACTTTTGAATGGCCTAAAGATGAATTCATTGTCATTATAAAGTAGTCGAACTTTATTTATCATATATATGAAAATGCATGATTTATACGTTTGCAAATTTGAAATGTTTTTCAGAAACGTTTTTGAACATTGCGACACATACACACACATTATATTTTTTGTTTGTTTGTTTCTTCTTCTTGTTGTTTTGAACTAAAGAAATATATTCTTGACAATAAGTGTATGTTTTCTTACCGTTAAAAGTATTTTAATATGTTGTTACTTAATTATTTTAATATGAATGTTGTTTAGATTAAGTTTATATTTAAAAACATACATAGCTTATAGTGTTAGATATGTATTGCGAAACTTCAGCCTATTCTCCAAAGTTGTAGAAGATTCTCGAGAGTAAGAATCAACAATATATATATATA
>NW_013825323.1:0-445 GCF_000517525.1 Limulus polyphemus
CAGTACCAATCTAAACTCTAATACATATGTCAGAAGAAAATCGGTACCAATCTCAACTCTAATACAAATGTCAGAAGAAAATCGGTACCAATCTGAAGTCTAATACAAATGTCAGAAGAAAATCAGTACCAATCTAAACTTTAATACAAATGTCAGAAGAAAATCAGTACCAATCTGAACTCTAATACACATGACAGAAGAAAATCAGTACCAATCTAAACTTTAATACAAATGTCAAAAGAAAATCGGTACCAGTCTGAACTTTAATACAAATGTCAGAAGAAAATCGGTACCAATCTGAACTCTAATACAAATATCAGTACCAATCTAAACTTAAATACAAATGTCAGAAGAAAATCGGTACCAATCTAAACTCTAATACACATGTCAGAAGAAAATCGGTACCAATCTGAACTCTAATACACATGTCAGAAGAAAATCAGTA
>NW_013825324.1:0-445 GCF_000517525.1 Limulus polyphemus
TATTTCAAACTCATACAAATACTAGATGTTACGGAATGTATGTACATAGAAAATCATGTGGTTGATGAAAATATTTCAAACTCATACAAATACTAGATGTTACGGAATGTATGTACATAGAAAATCATGTGGTTGATGAAAATATTTCAAACTCATACAAATACTAGATGTTACGGAATGTATGTACATAGAAAATCATGTGGTTGATGAAAATATTTCAAACTCATACAAATACTAGATGGTTTGGAATATATATATACATAGAAAATCATGTGGTTGATGAAAATATTTCAAACTCATACAAATACTAGATGGTTTGAAATATATATATATACATAGAAAATCATGTGGTTGATGAAAATATTTCAAACTCATACAGATACTAGATGGTACGGAATGTATGTACATAGAAAATCATGTGGTTGATGATAATTGTTCAAACTCA
>NW_013825325.1:0-445 GCF_000517525.1 Limulus polyphemus
TCTATGGGATTACATTACTAGTGTTTCTTCTATAAGATTACATTACTAGTGTTTCTTCTATGATATTACATTACTAGTGTTTCTTCTATGATATTACATTACTAGTGTTTCTTCTATGATATTACATTACTAGTGTTTCTTCTATGATATTACATTACTAGTGTTTCTTCTATGGGATTACATTACTAGTGTTTCTTCTATGATATTACATTACTAGTGTTTCTCCTATAAGACTACATTACTAGTGTTTCTTCTATGATATTACATTACTAGTGTTTCTTCTATGGGATTACATTACTAGTGTTTCTTCTATAAGATTACATTACTAGTGTTTCTTCTATGATATTACATTACTAGTGTTTCTTCTATGATATTACATTACTAGTGTTTCTTCTATGGGATTACGTTACTAGTGTTTCTTCTATAAGATTACATTACTAGTGTT
>NW_013825326.1:0-447 GCF_000517525.1 Limulus polyphemus
CATTAAACACAGTTTAATCGCTTAGAGTATGGATCCATTAAACACAGTTTAATCGCTTACAGTATGTATCCATTAAACACAGTTTAATCGCTTACAGTATGTATCTATTAAACACAGTTTATTCGCTTACAGTATGGATCCATTAAACACAGTTTATTCGCTTACAGTATGGATCCATTAAACACAGTTTAATCGCTTGCATTCTCTATCTATTAAAAACAGTTTAATCGCTTACGTCCTCTATCCATTAAACTCAGTTTAATCATTTACATTTCCTATCTATTAAACACAGTTTAATCGCTTACGTCCTCTATCCATTAAAAACAGTTTAATCGCTTACGTCCCCTATCCATTAAAAACAGTTTAATCGCTTACGTCCTCTATCCATTAAACTCAGTTTAATCATTTACATTTCCTATCTATTAAACACAGTTTAATCGCTTACGT
>NW_013825327.1:0-447 GCF_000517525.1 Limulus polyphemus
TTACAACCCACATCTTTTCATGACTTATAACTAGCATCATATTTTGTCAAATCAAGCTCCAGCTTACAACTCACAGCTTGTCCTGATAAATAACTAGCATCATATTTTGTCAAATCAAGCTCTACCTTATAACCCACATCTTGTTCTTACATTTAACTAGCATCATATTTTGTCAAATCAAGCTCTACCTTAGAACCCACATCTTGTCCTGACATATAACTAGCATCATGTTTTTTCGAATCAAGCTCTACCTGATAACCCATATCTTGTTTTGACATTTAACTAGCATCATATTTTGTCAAATCAAGCTCTACCTTACAACCCACATCTTGTCCTGACATATAAATAGCATCATGTTTTGTCAAATCAAGCTCTAACTTATAACCCACATCTTGTCCTGACATTTAACTAGATTCATATTTTGTCAAATCAAGCTCTACCTTACAT
>NW_013825328.1:0-445 GCF_000517525.1 Limulus polyphemus
GTGCATACACACACACACACACACACACACATATATATATATATATATATATATATATAATACAGGAATTCAACAAATAAAACGGTATATATATAGTTGTCACCTTAAAGTCATAACAGATAATGCCTGTGGCAATAGCTTCTAAATGCGTTGGGGATATCCCATCTACCTGACAAATCCAAATGCTGATGTTAACCTAGCCAGCAAGCATGGAAAATCAATTAAGGGTATGGAGTTGAGTGCTTACACCCACAAAGTCTCAATTTCTAGTGCCTTTCACTGTCTGCAGCCAATTGCAGTTACCCTTAAAAGTTCTCATAATTCCTAAAGTAGAAATGAAACCACCTTAACATTTGCACTATATGCAACTCCCGACCTCCGCTCTTAGAAAAGAAATAAAACATAATAATAAAATATCTTAAATAGAACTACAAGCCCTACCTTA
>NW_013825329.1:0-444 GCF_000517525.1 Limulus polyphemus
TAAGATGTGGACTAATTATAATAAGATGTGTAGTAATTATAATAAGGTGTGGACTAATTATAATAAGATGTGTACTAATTATAATAAGGTGTGGACTAATTATAATAAGATGTGTACTAATTATAATAACATGTGGACTAATTATAATAAGATGTGTACTAATTATAATAACATGTGGACTAATTATAATAACATGTGTAGTAATTATAATAAGATGTGGACTAATTATAATAACATGTGTAGTAATTATAATAACATGTGGACTAATTATAATAACATGTGTACTAATTACAATAACATGTGTAGTAATTATAATAACATGTGTAGTAATTATAATAACATGTGGACTAAATATAATAACATGTGGACTAAATATAATAACATGTGTACTAATTATAATAAGATGTGGACTAACTATAATAAGATGTGGACTAATTACAATAA
>NW_013825330.1:0-445 GCF_000517525.1 Limulus polyphemus
CTTGTACCTATACTTCAGCCACTCACTACTAATGAATATACTCTCCCGGATTCCTTCCACGTGAATTAAGTTAACTACCCCCCTCAGATAATCTCTTCATGGCGAGCTTTGATGTTACCTCCCTCTTTACAAATATTCCCTTAAATGAAACCATTAACATATGCATATCTGAGCTTTCGCGTAATAACATTCCTCTAAATGGCTTTTCTGAAAATCAAATTAAGACCATGCTGGATCTTACCACTAAAAATTCACATTTCCTGTACAACAACACCTTGCATGAACAAATAGATGGCGTTGCGATGGGCTCCCCACTAGGTCCAACTTTAGCCAATGCATTTCTCTCTCATTACGAATAGAAATGGCTTGACACCTGTCCAGTTAACTTTAGGCCTGTTCTGTACAGAAGGTATGTGGATGATACTTTTATTCTTTTTAATAACAG
>NW_013825331.1:0-444 GCF_000517525.1 Limulus polyphemus
CCCATTGTTACCTACACAGCAGGGAATTAACAGCTATTTCCATAACGTTCCCATTGCTACCTACACAGCAGGGAATTAACGGATATTTCCATAACGTGTCCATTGTTACCTACACAGCAGGGAATTAACGGCTATTTCCATAACTTATCCATTGCTACCTACACAGCAGGGAATTAACGGATATTTCCATAACGTGTCCATTGCTACCTACACAGCAGGGAATTAACAGCTATTTCCATAAAGTGTCCATTGCTATCTACACAGCAGGGAATTAACAGCTATCTCCATAACGTGCCCATTGTAACCTACACAGCAGGGAATTAACAGCTATTTCCATAACGTGCCCATTGTTACCTACACAGCAGGGAATTAACGGCTAGTTCCATAACGTGCCCACTGCTACCTACACAGCAGGGAATTAACAGCTATTTCCATAACGTGTCC
>NW_013825332.1:0-445 GCF_000517525.1 Limulus polyphemus
GACGTTTAATATTCGCATAGAGAATCCATTTTTCGTCGCCGGTGACAATTTTGTCCAAAATGGTCCACGCGCCAGAAGAGATGAAGCAACGTTCACACGTTGGAAACGATCTGATGTACGGTACAGCAGAGCTTTGCGCGAAATTCAAAACAAATCCTAAAAGGCCCGGCATGGCCAGGTGGTTAGGGCACTCGACTCGCCATCTGCGGGTCGCGGGTTCGAATCCCCATCACACCAAACATTCTCGCCCTTTCAGCCGTGGGGGCGTTATAACGTGTCGGTCAATCCCACTATTCGTTGGTAAAAGTGTGGCCCAAGAGTTGGCGGTGGGTGGTGATGACTAGCTGCCTTCCCTCTAGTCTTACACTGCTAAATTAGGGACGGCTAGCGCAGATAGCCCTCGTGTAGCTTTGCGCGAAATCTAAAAAACAAGCAAACAAATCCT
>NW_013825333.1:0-445 GCF_000517525.1 Limulus polyphemus
ATTCTGTTTGTACTACATGATACAGTTTGACACGATGGTGTATACTTAATGTCATAATGGAATTCTGTTTGTACTACATGATACAGTTTGACACGATGGTGTATACTTAATGTCATAATGGAATTCTGTTTTTACTACATGATACAGTTTGACACGATGGTATATACTTAATGTCATAATGGAATTCTCTTTGTACTACATGATACAGTTTGACACGATGGTGTATACTTAATGTCATAATGGAATTCTGTTTGTACTACATGATACAGTTTAACACAATGGTATATACTTAATGTCATAATGGAATTCTGTTTGTACTACATGACGTGACGGTATATACTTAGTGTCATAATGGAATTCTGTTTGTACTACATGATACAGTATGACACAATGGTATATACTTAATGTCATAATGGAATTCTGTTTGTACTACATGACGTGACGG
>NW_013825334.1:0-527 GCF_000517525.1 Limulus polyphemus
TAGAAAATCTTTTCAGAGACTTGTGAAGGTCAACAACCCCGGGATCGAGATTGACACCATTTGGCGTTAAGGTATTTAACAGTGCTATCCAATAAGCTTCTTTAATTTCCCTGTTTCTGTTAGATGTAAAATTTGTCTCTATAGCCATAAGTTTAATGTCTTCACGAGAGTGTCCAGGCATGTTAAAGTGTTTTGCAACCGTCACTGCTTTGTTTGTTTTTATTGTTGATTTATGGTTATTAAAACGTTCCCGTATAGTTGTTTTGGTTTGACCTACATATTGGAAATTGCATTTTCCACATTGGATTAAGTAAATAACATTTTTTGTAGAGCAGGTTAAGGAATTAGTGATTGTGAACTGCTTTTGATTGTCTTTATCGGAAAATTTGTCAGTTTCCTGCATGAACTTACAGATTTGACATCGATTGCTATTGCAAGGTTGACTTCCACCTGGTGTCGGCTTAAAGTTTACTTTAGAGTGAACTAAGTGTGAATACAAATGTTTATTCTTTATGAAAGGAACGACA
>NW_013825335.1:0-445 GCF_000517525.1 Limulus polyphemus
CCAGGTACTAATTAAGTTTAGTATACGTACAGGTACTAATTAAGTTTAGTATACGTACAGGTATTAATGAAGTTTAGTTTAAGTATACGTACAGGTACTAATTAAGTTTAGTATAAGTACGCGTACAGGTACTAATTAAGTTTAGTATAAGTATACGTCCAGGTACTAATTAAGTTTAGTTTAAGTACAGGTACTAATGAAGTTTAATATACGTACAGGTACTAATTAAGTTTAGTATACGTACAGGTACTAATGAAGTTTAGTTTAAGTATACGTACAGGTACTAATTAAGTTTAGTTTAAGTACAGGTACTAATTAAGTTTAGTATACGTACAGGTACTAATTAAGTTTAGTATACGTACAGGTACTAATGAAGTTTAATATACGTACAGGTACTAATTAAGTTTAGTTTAAGTATACGTACAAGTACTAATTAAGTTTAGTT
>NW_013825336.1:0-442 GCF_000517525.1 Limulus polyphemus
TATGAAAAAAGATGATCCATCCACACTATCAATTCCCTTTACAATCTTAAACACCTCAATCAGATCCCCTCTAACTCTTCTTTTTTCAAGAAAAAACAATTTGAGAGATTTCAGCCTCTTGTCATATGACAACTCCTCCATCCCAAGCATCATTTCAGTAACCCTTTTCTGAATCCTTTCCAACAATTCAATGTTTTACTAAGATAAGGAGCCCAAGACTGAACACAATATTCCAAATGTGGCGTAACCAGTGACCTGTACAATAAAATTATAACCTCTTTAAACTTCTATTCAATATTTCCGTAGATACAACCTAAAATCCTATTTAAAACCCATCTGTCATTTATCAGCAGCATCCTCTTCACAGCTAGTAACACCAAGACCTTTATATCATCTGCAAATTTAAGTAAATTATTGACTATTCCTTCATCTATGTCATTGG
>NW_013825337.1:0-444 GCF_000517525.1 Limulus polyphemus
GACTATCATAAAGAACAGGCAATAAAAACCCACGAGACTATTACAAGGGACAGACGGTGAAAACCCTCGAACTACAAGAGTATCACAAGGAACAGATGGTAAGAACTCTGGGACCAAGAAACTATCATAAGATACAGACGAATAAAACCCTGGGATCAGGAGATTATTACAAGGGACAGACGGTGAAAACCCTCTGAACACAAGAGTATCACAAGGAACAGATGGTAAGAACCCTTGGACCAGGAGACTATCACAAGGGACAGACGAATAAAACCCTGGGATCAGGAGACTATTACAAGGGACAGACGGTGAAAACCTTCGAATCGAGTTACTATTACAAGGGACAGATGGTGAAACCCTCGGACCACAAGAGTATCACAACGAACAGATGGTAAGAACCCTTGGGCCAGGAGACTATCACAAGGGACAGACGAATAAAACCCT
>NW_013825338.1:0-735 GCF_000517525.1 Limulus polyphemus
AAAAGGTTTAGCAACCTGCATCAAGCAGCAACCGAATACAAAAGTTGTAACTAGAAGAGACAATTCTTTGCTTTACTTCTTTATTTACTGTTCTAGGTTTTAAGAAAAATAAGTTCTTAAACTTATTTCAAAATACCAATAATCTATATACATACATATAATGTATAATAATTGAAATATGACTGTATTTTACAAAATACTAAAACACAGCCATGACATGTCAATTTGTAAAGACTAAAGGTCAGTTTTATATTATTGGATACTGTAACATGAGTGCACATGTGGCATATCATTGTAACTTCTGTATTGCTAGCCAGGCATGGCTGAAAGGTCAATATAATAACAAAAATAAATATATATATATATATAAATGTATAATGTTATGAGATTTAAGCTATTTAGTCTAAACACTTATGTTTTCGTGTTATAATTTGTAGTCATTCTAGAAGGAAAAAGGCATAATTTATATTTATTTCGCAATTTTTTTAATGTGGTTAAGAGATTGATCAAATCAACAAAACCCGTACAGAGATTCGTAACTGAAAATAATAGATAAAATATAAAGTTTTTTTCTTAAGAAACATTTGATAACTATCTGAACATTATAAAGATTTTGCATGTGAAATTTGAAAATGTTCTGATGCACAAAAGTATTTTTGTCTTAAAATGAAAATTACTTTGTTGGATAGTGAACAAGCAAAAAGAAAAAAAAAGGCATGACAAAAACATTGATTT
>NW_013825339.1:0-860 GCF_000517525.1 Limulus polyphemus
AGATGTGTATTGTTTTAATTTTCCTATGTAATAGATGAAATAATGTATAACTATTGTATTTTAAGTTGTAATTTTGTGACCTACGTAGCTCATCGGCATACTTCAGGCCCAGTCCCAGAAGTAGAAAAGCACGGATATTTTTATTTAAAATACTCCCTGTTTAAAGCAGTGATTTTTTTTCTAATATTGTATAAAGCTGACTACAGAGCGGCGAATACGGTAAATACATCCACTGTGAGGCGGAATTTTACCGAAGTTAACATATATCCAGGTGAACGGAAATTACGCTTAACACAAACAAATCTAATTCATTAATAAACCTGCTCAAATTCAGAACAAATGAATAATATAAACAATATATTATAAAGCAAAGGGCTAGGAAATAGCAGTTTTATTTTATCAGACCGCTCTCAACATAAGACTAGTTAATATAGTTGAGACAGGTATACATAGGTAAGTTTAGTGTCCACCCCACAGATACTGCTGTCCTGTATTACTTAACAAACAAAGTTTGCATCATTTCACCAACAGGAGATTACCTCGTTGGGCACACATCTGTTTAATAATGTCCTAGTTACAGCACGCTAGACAGGATACATAATAACATTTTGTGACAATTAATGTAAGGGGAAAAGAAAGATAATATATATATATATAAAGAAATGCGTGAGATAAAAATATAAAACAAAATAAAACAGATTTCAAGGATGGGTTTACAGATTTTAAAGGATTTTAACATGTATAGTGATCCACATACTTGTACATAACGTTGTGTTTACTACATTAGCTAGTACTGTGTACAGGTATAGTGATCCACATACTTGTACATAACGTTGTGTTTACTACATTAGCTAGTACTG
>NW_013825340.1:0-446 GCF_000517525.1 Limulus polyphemus
GAAACACACATTCGGCATGTAATGCTGTTTGAATACAAGAAGGGAAGCAACGCCTCTGTATAAAAAAAAAATATCAAAGAAGTTTATGAAAATGTTTTGAATGTTTGTAAGTGTCAAAAATGGTTCAGCAAATTTCGTCCAGGTGACTTTAGCCTTAAAAAACTGTAATGGCAGGAGCCGACATGTTGGAATTGATATTGATGCTCTGAAGACCCTTATTGAGTCTAACCCAAAGCAACACACTCGTGAAATGGCCCTGAAATTGCATCTGTCATGAAAAAATACATAAACATCTAAGGAATATGGGAAACTCCATAAATAAGGTGTTTGAACTCTCCGATGATTATCGTTTGCTACGTGTGAATGTTGCTTCGTCTCTATGCGAATATTTAACGCCAAAAACAATGGTTCAGTGCTAGACGAAAAACCACATCCGACCCCCAAAA
>NW_013825341.1:0-443 GCF_000517525.1 Limulus polyphemus
AACTGCTGTAATTTCTCTTCTTGTTTATTTTCTTTCTCCTTCCAATAGCCGTTGTAATCTCTCTTCTTGTTTATTTTCTTTCTCCTCCAATAGCTGTTGTAATCTCTCTTATGTTTTTTTTTTGCTGTTCGAGCTGCCACTGTTGCAGGTTATCTTGCAACTGCTGTAATATCTCTTCTTGTTTCTTTTCTCGTTCTTCTTGTTTATTCTCTCGTTCTTCTTGTTTCTTTTCTTTTTCCTCTAACAACTGTTGTAATTTCTCTTCTCGTTCTTCTTGTTTCTTTTGCTGTTCTTGTATTGCTGCCATTAAGTCTGCTAGGCTGTAGTTTGATTTGCCACTTCTCATTTCTATCTTCTTTTTTTTATATTTTCTGTCCCACTCTCTGACACCAATTTGTTACGTCTCCAGTCGTTACTTAATTTTCCGTAAATTCGCTCCGACG
>NW_013825342.1:0-445 GCF_000517525.1 Limulus polyphemus
ATCTAAATGAATAACATATTACACTTCGATGTCATAATAAATATGTTATCCAACGAATAACAACATTACACTTCGATGTCATAATAAATATGTTACCCAATGTATAACAATATTACACTTCGATGTCATAATAAATATGTTATCTAAATGAATAACATATTACACTTCGATGTCATAATAAATATGTTATCCAACGAATAACAACATTACACTTCGATGTCATAATAAATATGTTACCCAATGTATAACAACATTACACTTCGATGCCATGATAAATACGTTATCCAACGAATAACAACATTAGACTTCGATGTCATAATAAATATGTTACCCAATGTATAACAACATTACACTTAGATGTCATAATAAATATGTTATCCAAATGAATAACAATATTACACTTCGATGTCATGATAAATACGTTGTCCAAATGAATAACAATATT
>NW_013825343.1:0-463 GCF_000517525.1 Limulus polyphemus
TCCTTCCTCGTCAAAGGCTCCTTGAGGTAATAATAGAAAATATGAAAAAAAGGTTGATGGACTGTGATCATTTAACATCAAAGAACAATAATAAACAAAATGACAATAAGTTACATGAACTGCTGAACTTGCTTGAGCCAGTTACTTGGAATATTCAGGAACTTGTTGTACCCTGGAAAGCTGCAGAAGACAAGCTGAATCAATTTATTAAAATTTTTCACCACGAAATCCCTATTAACGATTTTCGTGACTATGTGGAAAGTGTCCTACAAAATTTCAACAATCCTGTGATTCCACAAAGTGTACAAAAGGCTAGACATATTGTTAGTACTATTGCTGTCAGTTCTGCAGATGCAGAAAGAGGCTTTTCAAGAATGAATATAATGTATTCAGATAAAAGAAACCTTCTGACAGTCGGGAATGTATCAAACTTGATGACAATTAATCTCCCATTAGATTCATG
>NW_013825344.1:0-446 GCF_000517525.1 Limulus polyphemus
AACATTTGATGACGAGAAGTCTTGTACAAGGAATGACAAACAAATCATGATAGTTGATGACGAGAAGTCTTGTACAAGGAATGACAAACAAATCATGATAGTTGATGACGAGAAGTCTTGTACAAGGACTGACAAACAAGTCATAACAGTTGATGAGAGAAGTCTTGTACAAGGACTGACAAACTAATCATGATAGTTGATGACGAGAAGTCTTGTACAAAGAGTGGAAAATAAATAATAACAGTTGTTGACGAGAAGTCTTGTACAAAGAGTGGAAAACAAATCATGACAGTTGATGACGAGAAGTCTTGTACAAAGAATGACAAACAATTATAAAAAAAAAGGGAAATTTATGTGATGGAAAACAGGGAAATGTTTTCAATCTCGGTCAATGAAAAAATATCGTCTTATGATTCACATGTTGTTCAGCTACTACTTGTTATAGA
>NW_013825345.1:0-550 GCF_000517525.1 Limulus polyphemus
TATCATATCTTGTATGAATTTGCCAAAACTTTTTGTTGTCTGGTACACAAATGACATCATCATTACTTGTATGAATGTACCAAAACTCTTTGTTGTCTGGTACACTTGTGACATCATCATAACTTGTATGAATGTGCAACAACTCACCGTTTCTGGTACACTTGTGACGTTATCATATCTTGTATGAATGTGCCAAAACTCACCGTTTCTGGTACACTTGTGACGTTATCATATCTTGTATGAATGTGCCAAAACTCTTTGTTGTCTGGTACACTTGTGACGTTATCATATCTTGTATGAATGTGCTAAAACTCTTTGTTGTCTGGTACACAATTGACATCATCATATCTTGTATGAATGTGCCAAAACTCTTTGTTGTCTGGTACACAAATGACATCATCATATCTTGTATGAATGTGCAACAACTCACCGTTTCTGGTACACATATGACATCATCATAACTTGTATGAATGTGCCAAAACTCTTTGTTGTCTGGTACACTTGTGACGTTATCATATCTTGTATGAATGTGCCAAACTCTTTGTTGTCT
>NW_013825346.1:0-445 GCF_000517525.1 Limulus polyphemus
GTTGTATTCTAGAAACAGTGTAAACTTGACAACATGGAGCTACACCAATCAACACTTGGTAACTATTGTTGTATTCTAGAAACAAAGCAGACTTGACAACCTGGAGCTACACCAATCAACACTTGGTAACTATTGTTGTATTCTAGAAACAGTGTAAACTTGACAACATGGAGCTACACCAATCAACACTTGGTAACTATTGTTGTATTCTAGAAACAAAGCAAACTTGACAACGTGGAGCTACACCAATCAACACTTGGTAACTATTGTTGTATTCTAGAAACAGTGTAAACTTGACAACATGGAGCTACACCAATCAACACTTGGTAACTATTGTTGTATTCTAGAAACAAAGCAGACTTGACAACCTGGAGCTACACCAATCAACACTTGGTAACTATTGTTGTATTCTAGAAACAGTGTAAACTTGACAACATGGAGCTAC
>NW_013825347.1:0-891 GCF_000517525.1 Limulus polyphemus
TAGTATTAATTACGTTTATCTACTACATGTCCCTTATAGACACCTTGATATGTCTAGTATTTATTACTTTTATCTACTACACGTCCCTTATAGACACCTTGATATGTTTAGTATTTATTACTTTTATCTACTACACGTCCCTTATAGACACCTTGATATGTCTAGTATTAATTACGTTTATCTAGTACACGTCCCTTATAGACACCTTGATATATCTAGTATTAATTACGTTTATCTAGTACACGTCCCTTATAGACACCTTGATATGTCTAGTATTAATTACGTTTATCTACTACACGTCCCTTATAGACACCTTGATATGTTTAGTATTTATTACGTTTATCTAGTACACGTCCCTTATAGACACCTTGATATGTCTAGTATTAATTACGTTTATCTATTACACGTCCCTTATAGACACCTTGATATGAAACGTAATTAATACTAATCTACTACACGTCCCTTATAGACACCTTGATATGTTTAGTATTAATTACGTTTATCTACTACACGTCCCTTATAGACACCTTGATATGTTTAGTATTAATTACGTTTATCTACTACACGTCCCTTATAGACACCTTGATATGTTTAGTATTAATTACGTTTATCTACTACACGTCCCTTATAGACACCTTGCTGTATTTAGTATTAATTACGTTTATCTACTACACGTCTCTTATAGACACCTTGATATGTTTAGTATTAATTACGTTTATCTATTACACGTCCCTTATAGACACATTGATATTTTAGTATTTATTACGTTTATCTACTACACGTCTCTTATAGACACCTTGATATGTTTAGTATTAATTACGTTTATCTACTACACGTCCCTTATAGACACTTTGTATGTTTAGTATTAATTACGTTTATCTATTACACGTC
>NW_013825348.1:0-445 GCF_000517525.1 Limulus polyphemus
ATATGGTGAAAAATATATTATACTGTATGGTGAAGTACATATTATACTGTATGATGAAGTACATATTATACTGTATAATGAAGTACATATTATACTGTATGGTGAAGTAAATATTATACTGTATGATGAAGTACATATTATACTGTATGATGAAGTACATATTATACTGTATGATGAAGTAAATATTATACTGTATGGTGAAGTACATGTTATACTGTGTGGTGAAGTACATGTTATACTGTATGGTGAAGTACATATTTAAATCGTGTGTCTTCTTATTGGCAGTACACAGTATTGTTAAATCTTGTGTCTTCTTATTGACAGTACACAGTTTTGTTAAATCTTGTGTCTTCTTATTGACAGTACACATTATTGTTAACTCTTGTGTCTTCTTATTGACAGTACACAGTATTGTTAAATCTTGTGTCTTCTTATTGAAAATACA
>NW_013825349.1:0-445 GCF_000517525.1 Limulus polyphemus
CAGTAACGACCAAATATGCGTTTAAGTTGATTTTTTAAATTTAAGCTTTGTTTGTCAGTATAAGGAAGACACGAGTATATAGTAAATTTAGGTACAATTGGTATCTTAATTGGATTTGTGAGTTTCTTTGTTAGGAAGGTGTTGGTAATGTTTTCTAATAAGTGTTGTGGATAGCAGTTACGTTTCAGGATGTCATGTAAGAACAGAGTGTAGATTAAGATATGTGGAGCACAGGATGTAAGCTCTGTTTAGTAAACATGTAACAAAGTTTCGTTTATACGTAAACGGGATAAAGCTATTAAAGTGTGTAAGGAGGCCAGTGGACGTCGTTTTTTCGCTAAATTGATGTGGAAAATCCATTAGCATTACGGTTAATGAGCATGTCTAAAAAAGGTAAAGTATTATTAATTTCAACGTCACATGTAAATTTAATGGCAGGATGTTG
>NW_013825350.1:0-217 GCF_000517525.1 Limulus polyphemus
ATAATCCAGTTATCTATTATCATATAGCGTACCTTCGGTTTATCCCACTACATAATCCAGTTATCTATTATCATATAGCGTACCTTCGGTTTATCTCACTACATAATCCAGTTATCTATTATCATATAGCGTACCTTCGATTTATCTCACTACATAATCCAGTTATCTATTATCATATAGCGTACCTTCGGTTTTTCCCACTACAAAATCGAGTTAT
>NW_013825351.1:0-443 GCF_000517525.1 Limulus polyphemus
ATTATTCTGAAAGTTCTTCTTTGTTTATAATATAATTGAAGACAAAAAAAACAACAACAGTAAAATCGACACTAACCGAAATTTTGATAACATATTATCAAATAAATATTGGGAATTTTCATGAAAGGATCTCTATTTTGAAAGATTAACATCAAGGTCATCTGTGTATTGAAGTATCAAGAAAAAAAATTTTTAACAAAATTTGTGAAAAAGCATGGGCTATAGCCTTTGGTTTTTGGTGAAAATATGATTTTTTTGGGAAAATGGAAAAAAGGGTTTTTTTGACGCAAAATTAAAAGAAAAACTTTCGATGGTGCTTATTTCGTCGGAAAACTCAAAATTGAGACATTATAGTATTGACGAAAAACATTATGTCACTATAAATGCTAAAAAAATGAACTTTCGCTAACCCAGAGTAAAAACAATTCAAAAGGTACACTATT
>NW_013825352.1:0-444 GCF_000517525.1 Limulus polyphemus
CCTGACAAGTCTGTTTCCTACTGTAACAAATACACGGTGTATTAACGACAGCTACAACATGCCTGACAAGTCTGTTTTAAACTGCAACAAATACACAGTGTATTAACTTGCCTGACAAGTCTGTTTTAAACTGTAATAAATACACGGTGTATTAACAACAGCTACAACATGCCTGACAAGTCTGTTTTAAACTGTAACAAATACACGGTGTATTAATGACAGCTACAACATGCCCGACAAGTCTGTTTTAAACTGTAACAAATACCCGGTGTATTAATGACAGCTACAACATGCCTGTCAAGTCTGTTTTAAACTGTAACAAATACACAGTGTATTAACTTGCCTGACAAGTCTTCTTTTATACTGTAACAAATATACGGTGTATTAATGACAGCTACAACATGCCTGTCAAGTCTGTTTAAACTGTAACAAATACACAGTGTA
>NW_013825353.1:0-445 GCF_000517525.1 Limulus polyphemus
GAGAAGCCCCTTCCAGACCCTGCAGCTAAACCCTAATGCAGACATCTTCAGTCCTACCAGAAGTCAGATTCCAGACATGACTGTCAGCAATAGGGGTGATCTAGTACGAAGGAAGCCACAGGAATTCGATGGGAAGGCACCGTGAGAAGCATATAGAGCACAATTTGAGCTCCTGGCAGGAATGAATGGATGAACAGAGGAGCAGAAAGCAGTCAGTGTATCTGGCAACGAGCTTGAAGGGACAACTACTGGAAGTACTTGGACAGTTGTTAGCAGATGACAGGCACAATTATAGAGCACTGGTAGCTGCTCTAGAACTCAGGTATGAAACTCAAAATCAGTCCAAAGTCCACATGGCTAAGTTTAGGACTAGAGTCCGTGCTAGGGGGGGGACCTGCAAGAGCTGGCACAGGATTTGGAAAGTATGGCACACAAGGCCTACTAA
>NW_013825354.1:0-445 GCF_000517525.1 Limulus polyphemus
ATTCTTTTAATTTGGCGTTAAAAAAGCACATTTTCCATTTCTCAAAAAATCATATTTTCACCGAAAAAGCAAAGGCTATAGCCCACGTTTTCTTCCAGATTTTGAAAAAAATTGTTTTTCCTCATATTTCAATACAATGATGCCCTTGATGTAAGACTTTCAAAATGGTTATCCTTTCATCAAAATTTCCAATAGTTATTTAATAACTTGTTATCAAAATTTCGGCTATCTTCAATTTTATTGTTTTTTTTTATCTTCAGTTATATTGTAAACAAAGAAGAGCTTTAAAAATAAGATTATTCAAACAAAATCGCAACATCTAAAAGGCCCCGACGTCTTCTTATGAAACGAACTCCACCTTTTCGATTCTCTTTATTCTGGATTAGCGAAAGTGCATATTTTTTAGATTTTCACAGAACATAATACTTTTCGTTTAGGCTATAAT
>NW_013825355.1:0-446 GCF_000517525.1 Limulus polyphemus
TGTTGATGTGTAGACAGGAGTACTTTGTTTTCTCTGTTGATGTGCAGACAGTAGTACTTTATTTTCTCTGTTGATATGTAGACAAGAGTAGTTTATTTTAACTGTTGATATGTAGACAGTAGTAGTTTATTTTCCCTATTGATATGTAGACAGCAGTAGTTTATTTTCTGTGTTGATGTGTAGACAGGAGTACTTTGTTTTCTCTATTGATATGTAGACAGAAGTACTTTGTTTTCTATGTTGATATGTAGACAGTAGTAGTTTGTTTTCTCTGTTGATATGTAGACAGGAATACTTTGTTTTCTCTGTTGATATGTAGACAGTAGTATTTTGTTTTCTCTATTGATATGTAGACAGTAGTAGTTTATTTTCTCTGTTGATATGTAGACAGCAGTAGTTTATTTTTCCTGTTGATGTCTAGACAGGAGTACTTTGTTTTTTATTTT
>NW_013825356.1:0-445 GCF_000517525.1 Limulus polyphemus
CCCTCAAACTTCTCTGAAAGCTGACCTTTAATCTGGCCTTTAATCCTGATGACTGTACCAACCTTGGTACATCTGTGCTGGATTTAATGTAGGAGTCAAATTCAAGAGCTCTGGCCATTGCATCCTGCATGGTAGAGGGGTGTGCTTGCTTCACTTGTATCTTTAGTTGTGGACTATCCAAGGCGTCTACAAACTGATCCCTCAGCAACAACTTGAGGAGATTGGGTGGTGCAGTTGGATCGGTCTTTTGTACCATACTTTCCAAGTCCTGTGCCAGCTCTTGCAGGCTCTCCCCTTTAACACGGACTCTCATCCTAAACCTAGCCCTGTAGACTTCAGACTAATTTTGGGTTCCGTACCTGAGTTCTAGAGCCGACACCAGTATTCTATAGTTGTGTCTGTCGGCTGCTGTCAACTGTCCAAGAATTTCCAGTGGTTGTTCCTT
>NW_013825357.1:0-445 GCF_000517525.1 Limulus polyphemus
GGATAATATATTCACTCTTGTAAAATTAATCGTAATGGATAATATATTCACTCTTGTAGAGTTAATCGTTATGGATAATATATTCACTCTTATAGAGTTAATCTTAATGGATAATATATTCACTCTTCTAGAGATAATCGTTATGGATAATATATTCAGTATTGCAGATGTAATCGTTATGGATAATATACTCACTCTTGTAGAGTTAATACTAATGGATAATATATTCACTCTTATGGAGTTAATACTAATGGATGATATAGTCACTATCGTATAGTTAATTCTAAAGGATAATGTATTCAATCTTGTAGAGTTAATCGTAATGGATAATATATTTACTCTCGTAGAGTTAATCGTAATGGATAATATATTCACTATTATAAAACTAATCTTAATGGATGATATATTCACTATTGTAGAGTTAATCGTTATGGATAATATATTC
>NW_013825358.1:0-282 GCF_000517525.1 Limulus polyphemus
GGGAAGTCTCCTAAGTTGTCTTCTCCATGGGAAGGCCCATATGAAATAGTGGATTGTCTCTCAGACGTGACTTTCTGGATAAAATGTGTTCAGCGAGGTAAGCCAAAAGTGGTGCATGCCAACAGGCTTTGGCGTTATCACGGTCCAGGACATTTCAGTTGGAACGAAGTGAACAACAGAACAAATGACGCTGCTGAAGTCAAAGAAAAAACTCTGCTCAGTTTTGAGACGGGAAACAGTGAAGCCTTTGATGAAGTTACTACCACTGATGTGACTGTTACC
>NW_013825359.1:0-418 GCF_000517525.1 Limulus polyphemus
GTTAAGGGTATAAAAAGTTATTTTACTGTTCAGTATATATTTTACACTGGTAAAGTTAAGGGTATAAAAAGTTATTTTATTGTTCAATATATATTTTACACTGCTAAAGTACAGGGTATAAAAAGTTATTTTACTGTTCAGTATATATTTTACACTGCTAAAGTGAAGGGTATAAAAAGTTATTTTACTGTTCAGTATATATTTTACACTGGTAAAGTTAAGGGTATAAAAAGTTATTTTACTGTTCAGTATATATTTTACACTGCTAAAGTACAGGGTATAAAAAGTTATTTTACTGTTCAGTATATATTTTACACTGCTAAAGTACAGGGTATAAAAAGTTATTGTTTGGTCAGGCCGTTCATCGTCTGTATAACTGACGTTCTTTAGGATACACTGGATTGTAGTGTTTGGTCAG
>NW_013825360.1:0-444 GCF_000517525.1 Limulus polyphemus
AGTGGAAGAATGGTGCAGGACCTGCAGCACATGTTGTGCTAAAAGGGAACCCAAGCATAAGGGAAGTGCTCCAATGAAGTTATATCAAGTTGGCGCACCAATGAAAAGAGTAGCTGTTGACATTGCTGGTCCTTTGCCCCAAATTCGTGCTGGAAACAGGTACATTTGTGTGGTGATAGATTATTTTACTAAGTGGCCTGAAGCATATGAAATACCAAATTAGGAAGCTACAACTATAGCTTCGGCTATTAGTGATTTCTTCTTCAGATTTGGTATGCCATATGAACTGCATTCAGATCAAGGCCGTAACTTCGAATCAGCTGTGTTCCAAGAATGCTGCAAGTTGTTTGGCATCCGAAAGACCAGGACAACGCCACTTCACCCACAGTCCGATGGGATAGTAGAAAAGTACAATTGGACACTGGGACAGGAATTGGCAAAGTT
>NW_013825361.1:0-424 GCF_000517525.1 Limulus polyphemus
CACCACTTTTGGTTTACCTCGCCGACCACATTTTACCCAGAAAGTCACGTCTCAGAGACGATCCACTATGTCATATGGGCCTTCCCATGGAGAAGACAACTTAGAAGACTCCCCTTTGGTCTTCCTGGGATGATACAACCATACCATGTCTCCGGGTAGAAAGCAGACTTCAGTAGATCTCTTATCATAAGTTAACTTCATCGAATCAGCAGACGTTTTCAAGTTTGAACGCACTTGATGGTGGATATCATCCATCCTTTCTGATAACACTTCCACAAACTCTGACACATTCTCAGGCAACTCTTCATAAGGTGAGCATCCCTTATGCTTGGGTCCCCTTTTAGCACTACATGTCCTGCACCATTCTTCCACATCTCGCTCATACCTATCCAGTGAAATCTTTGTCGTAGATGACTCAATTGTC
>NW_013825362.1:0-1278 GCF_000517525.1 Limulus polyphemus
CTTCGGAAAACTCAAATTGAGACATTATACCATAACGAAAATATCATGTTACGCGAAAAGCTAAAAAAATAAATTGTACTTTCACTAACAAAGAGTAAAAACATTACGAAAGGTGGAGTTTATTTTATAAGAAGACGTCGTGATCTCTTAGATGTTGTGATTTTGTTTGAATAATCTTATTTTAAAGCTATTCTTTGTTTACAATATAACTGAAAACAAAAAACAGTAAAATCGAAACTAGCCAAAATTTTGATTATAGATTATAAAATAACTATTGGGAATTTTGATGAAAGGATATCAATTTTGAAAGTCTTACATCAATGGCATCTTTGTATCGAAATATGAGTAAAAACTATTTTTTTCAAAATTTGGGTAAAAACATGGGCTATAGCCTTGGGTTTTCGGTGAAAATATGAATTTTTTGGAAAGTGGAAAAAAGAAGAGCTTTATTGAAGCAAAATCAATAGAAAAATATCGGATAGTGCTTATTTCTTCGGAAAACTCAAAATTGAGACATTATACCATAAAGGAAAAATATTATGTTACGTGAAAAGCTAAAAAAAATAAATTGTACTTTCACTAACAAAGAGTAAAAACAATACGAAAGGTGGAGTTTATTTTATAAGAAGACGTCGTGACCTTTTATATGTTGGGATTTTGTTTGAATAATCTTATTTTAAAGCTATTCTTTGTTTACAATATAACTGAAAACAAAAAACAGTAAAATCGAAACTAGCCGAAATTTTGATTACAGATTATAAAATTGAACATAGCCGAAATTTTGATAACAGATTATGAAATAACTATTGGAAATTTTGATGAAAGGCTATCCAAATGTTTTTTTTGTCTTCAGTTATATTATAAAAAAGAAGAGCTTTAAAATTAATATTATTCAATGGACATCTCAACATCGAAAAGGCCATGACGTCTTCTTCTGAAATAAATTCTACCTTTTGGATTCTTTTTGTTCTGGGTTAGCGAAAGATAATTTTTGTTTATATTTTCACGGGACATAATATTTTTCTTCGACGCAATAATGTCTCAGTTTTGAGTTATCCATCAAGATAAGCACTACCTGATATTTTACTATTGATTTTGCGTCAAAAAAGCACTTTTTTCATATTTCTAAGATATTCATATTTTCTCCGAAACGCCAAGGCCCATGTTTTCTCCTAAATATTGGAAAAAATTGTTTTTCCTCATATTTCAATACAGTTAATTAAAGTTAATTTTTATCTTTTCACGGGACATAATGTTTTTGTTCGACGCAATAATGTC
>NW_013825363.1:0-760 GCF_000517525.1 Limulus polyphemus
GATAACATTAGAGGAACATCAGGGGCCTTAAAGTTTACACTAATTACAGTTGTCTGTATGATGATCTTAGTATGTATGATAACATTGGAGGACATCAGGTACCTTAAAGTTTACATTAATTACAGTTGTCTGCATAATAGTCTTAGTATGTATGATAACATTGGAGGAACATCAGGTACCTTAAAGTTTACACTAGTTACAGCTGTCTGTATGATGATCTTAGTATGTATGATAACATTAGAGGAACATCAGGGGCCTTAAAGTTTACACTAATTACAGTTGTCTGTATGATGGTCTTAGTATGTATGATAACATTGGAGGACATCAGGGACCTTAAAGTTTACATGGGTTACGGCCTTTCTAATTATGACCCGTTTGGATCAGAGGCAGGTGAAAGAACCAGCAGGTTTGTTTTCACAGTAGCTGTTTGATGATTTAATCCAACCAATTAAAACATCTGAGTGCAGGTGTTTTGAAATTTAACCGTTACAACCTATTAAACAAATCAAACAACTCCAAGTATTCAGTTTCTCATTTAGTAACGATGTACTTCTTTGTTGAATGCTTTGTATGAAAGATATAAGAAATAACCACTTTTAAAAACTGTGTACGTTCGCGTTCTTCTGACTCGTTTATATAACTTTGTTGAATGTTTTGTATGAGAGATATCAGAAATAACCGCTTTTAAAAACGTGTACGTTCGAGTTCTTCTCACTTATTTATATAACTTTGTTGTACGTTACATAATATTTGCTCAATG
>NW_013825364.1:0-728 GCF_000517525.1 Limulus polyphemus
AAGGCTTCAAACTTAATCATGTAGAATGGAAAACAAACTAAACTTTACATTAACAGTTTCACTGTTTACCAACACTACCTTGGAAACTTCGGACTCCTGGACACTAGGGGAAACGGCTGAGGGAACGGTAGGTAATGCTGTACTTAAGGTTTTCTGTGGCAGGGAGGACGTTTCAATATCTGTTGCATCACTAGTTGTTTCCGGAACTACATAATGAACAAAGCTATTATAAGATTTTTTACAGGAGCTTTAAAGAATAGAATTCTGTAATACTTAATTTTCATTCGTACAATTTGCTTTAGTTTCTTTGTTTAACAATAGCTAAGAACTAGCACTTACATTATAATATCTTAGTTTCAAACATACACCTACTTTTACAGAAGTTGAATAACAGACTTAACATTATCTTGGAGCTTCATCATGCCATTACATCTCACCATATTCTAGTCATGGTTGATACTCTGTCATTACATCTCACCACATTCCAGTCATGGTTGATACTCTGTCATTACATCTCACCACATTCCAGTCATGGTTGATACTCTGTCATTACATTGCACCACCAATGTAATGACAGAGTATCAACCATGACTGGAATGTTGTGAGATGTAATGACAGAGTATCAACCATGACTGGAATGTGGTGAGATGTAATGACAGAGTATCAACCACGACTGGAATGTGGTGATATGTAATGACAGAGTATCCCACCACATTCCAGTCATGGTT
>NW_013825365.1:0-717 GCF_000517525.1 Limulus polyphemus
ACAACAGCATTCCAAATTTCAATACATCGTAAGGTCATAAAGACCCCGTGTATTCACTTGTTATATAGAATAGTTATATATACAACATCATGCCAAAGTGCAATACACAATAAGGTAATAAAGACTCCATGTATTCACTTGTTATATAAAATACAGTTATAATTACAACACCATGTTACTGTACAATAAATCATAAGGTCATGAAGACCCCGTGTATTCACTTGTTATATAAAATACAGTTATAATTACAACAGCATGTTACTGTACAATACATCATAAGGACATAAAGAGCCCGTGTATATACTTGTTATATAAAATTCTGTTATAATTACAACAACATGTCATTGTACAATACACAATAAGAAAATAAAGACTTCGTGTATTCACTTGTTATATAAAATACAGTTATAATTACAACAGCATGTCATTGTACAATACATCATAAATAACAGTATTTTATATAACAAGTGAATACACGGTGTCTTTATGACCAAATTGCAACAGCATGTCATTGTACAATACACAATGAGGTAATAAAGACTCCGTGTATTCACTTGTTATATAAAATACAGTTATAATTACAACAGCATGTTATTGTACAATACATTATAAGGTCACAAAGACCCCGGGTATTTACTTGTTATATAAAATACAGTTATAATTACAACAGCATGTTATTGTACAATACATTATAAGGTCATAAAGACCCCGGGTATT
>NW_013825366.1:0-443 GCF_000517525.1 Limulus polyphemus
GGGGGAGCAAATTCTAAACTGTTTGTTTGTTTGTTTGAAGTTATGCACAAAGATACACAATGGGCTACCTGTGATCTGCCCACCACGGGTATCAAAACCCGGTTTCTAGCGTTGTAAGGCCGCAAACATACCGCTGTGCCAAATTCTAAACTACCAAACTGAGAAGATATTATATCGCGAATTTAAATATTGGAATTTTACACATTGGTAAATAAATAATAATATTATGTACCTTGGTGGCTATCTCATATCTACTCGACATTGGTAAATAAATAATAATATTATGTACCTTGGTGGCTATCTGATATCTACTCGAAATTGGTAAATAAATAATAATATTATGTACCTTGGTGGCTATCTCATATCTACTTGAAATTCACCTTTTTTTTTAAAGTTTCACTACAATGTGCAGGCATGGTAAATAAATAATAATATTATGTACC
>NW_013825367.1:0-444 GCF_000517525.1 Limulus polyphemus
AAGAGTTCTCTAACCTGAAGAGCCTGCGATGATGACAAATGAACTATAGGGGTTATTTAAATGTTCTGGGAGTGTATGTCCTTTCTTTATAGTTGTATTTCTTGCCTTAACACTGACTGGCTCTACCTCCTGGCACACACCCAACAATGCCCCTTCCTTAAGTATCTGCTCACATTTAAACATTAGCCACTGTTATGGGTACTAATTGATGACCTGCCACAAGTGACCTTCCAATCTTCACATCCACTGGCCTGGACGGGTCTTCCACTGCTTCCACAAGCATTGGGCTTCCTTGGGGATGTTCTTTTATTCTACCCCATAGGGGCTATTGTAGTTGACTTAAGTGCTGTGACATGCAGATCAACGGATGCAGCAACACTTACTGGAATTTGGCCTTTGTAGTTCCCAATCGTCATTTTATCGAAGTTAACTACACACTTCCTC
>NW_013825368.1:0-444 GCF_000517525.1 Limulus polyphemus
CAGGCAACTCTTCATAAAGTGGGCGTCCTGTTAACAGATCCACTGGCAACGAAATTCCTGACCAAACATCAACTTTGCTGGAGTGTATCAAGTGGTTTCGTGCTCTGCTGTCCTATAGGCCATCAACAGTGGAGGAAGTAAGACATCCCAGTCATCTTGGTGGCTATTACAAAACTTTGCCAATTCCTGTCCCAGTGTCCAGTTGTACTTTTCTACCATCCCATCAGACTGTGGGTGAAGTGGCGTTGTCCTGGTCTTTTGTATGCCAAACAACTTACAGCATTCATGGAACACAGCTGATTCAAAGTTACGGCCTTGATCTGAATCAAGTTTGTATGACATACCAAACCTGAAGAAGAACTCACTAATAGCTGAAGCTAGAGTTGTAGCTTCCTGATTTGGTATTGCACATGCCTCAGCCCATTTGGTGAAATAATCCATCAC
>NW_013825369.1:0-445 GCF_000517525.1 Limulus polyphemus
AAGACCAAGATTTGAAGCCAATGATTGATTTTCTAAAAGCAAGTGTTGTGCGCCCTGCTTGGGAGAAGGTGTCTAGTCTAAGCCCCGTGACAAAGCACTATTGGGCACAATGAGACCAGTTAAAGCTTGAAGATGGTATTCTTCTCCAGAGATAGGAAATTGACGACTTGGCAAACGGGTATACCGAGAAAGTTACGAGAAGTTGTGTTGCATCAATCCCATGATACTGTAACAGGAGGACATCTCGGAGTTAAGAAAACATTGAGTCACCTACGACACAGATTTTATTGGATAGGTATGAGACAAGATGTGGAAAAATGGTGCAAAACATGCAGTACACGTTGTGCTAAAAGGGGACCCAAGCATAAGGGACGTGCTCGATAGAAGTTGTATCAAGTTGGTGCACCAATGGAAAGAGCAGCCATCGACATTGCTGGTCCTCTGC
>NW_013825370.1:0-445 GCF_000517525.1 Limulus polyphemus
TGTCATATGGGCCTTCCCATGGAGAAGACAACTTAGGAGACTTCCCTTTGGTCTTCCTGGGATTATACAACCATACCTTGTCTCCTGGTACAAAGTTGACTTCAGTAGATCTCTTATCATAAGTTAACTTCATCGAATCAGCGGACGTTTTCAAGTTTGAATGCACTTGATGGTGAACATCATCCATCCTTTCTGATAACACTTTCACAAACTCTGACATATTCACAGGCAACTCTTCATCATTTGGGCGTCCCTTATGCTTAGGTCCCCTTTTAGCACTACATGTATTGCATGTCCTGGACCATTCTTCCCCATCTCGCCTCATACCTATCCAGTAAAATCTTTGTCGTAGATGACTCAATGCCTTCCTAATTCCGAGATGTCCTCCTGTTAAATTATCATGGGATTGACGCAGCACAACTTCCCGTTACTTCCTCGGTATAAC
>NW_013825371.1:0-445 GCF_000517525.1 Limulus polyphemus
TGTTGCACCAAATAACGCTAAAGAGAGTATGGTGGTTATATATTCGGTAACAAGAGATACACCTAGGTGTTTATGGAGTAGTTGTACCAAGTAAGGCTAAAGGTGAGTATGGTGGTTATTAATTCTGTAACTAGAGTTACACCTAGGTGTTCATTGAGAAGTTGTGCCAAGTAAGGCTAAAGATGAGTATGGTGGTTATAAATTGTGTATCTAGAGTTACACCTAGGTGTTCGTGGAGTTGCTGTACCAAATAACGCTAAAGATGAGTATGGGGGTTATAAATTCGGTAACAAGAGTTAAACCTAAGAGTTCATGGAGTAGTTGTACCAAGTAACGCTAAAGATGAGTATGGTGGTTGTAAATAATGGTAAATATAGTTACCATTAGGTGTTCATGGAGTAGTTTTGCCAGGTAAAGCTAAAGATGAGTATGGTGGTTATAAATT
>NW_013825372.1:0-444 GCF_000517525.1 Limulus polyphemus
AAGTATCAACTAAACATGGAACAGAATAATCTAAAAGTAAGTATCAACTAAACATGGATTAACGTGATTAGGAAGAAAAATGTCAGTTAAACGTGGATTAAGAGGAGTAAATGCAAATTAAACCTGAATCAAACTGAATCCAAGATTAATATGAAATTAAATTAACGACGGATAAATAGCTTTCTAAAGTGTGTGTAATAAAAACTTTGTGATGAAAAGTTCGCTCAAACAAAAATCGTTAACCATTTACTAAAGAGACAAGATATATCAATGACGTAAGACTGGGAAGGAGGAAAATTCTGATAGGTGAGGAATTTGAACAGTTTTGTTTGTTTTTTTGTTTTGGAATTTCGCGCAAAGCTACACGAGGGCTATCTGCGCTAGCCGTCCCTAATTTAGCAGTGTAAGACTAGAGGGAAGGCAGCTAGTCATCACCACCCACCG
>NW_013825373.1:0-444 GCF_000517525.1 Limulus polyphemus
TTATGTATATATGCTTTTTTCAAGTGTACATTACAGGAAAATTCTTTTTTGCAATTCCCAAAATTTCATATCAATATCAACATCGATCCGCCAGTCTTCGCATGTGCTGAACGGTCAGTCTGAGTTTCTTTTTGTGAGGATATTTCAGGAAAAAAATCGGAGTTTTCTCCGTCGACTGATTTAAAAAAATATACATTTCGAAGTTAAGAGCAAGAAGAGAAAACTGCAATAAGAGAGGAACGCGTTTGAGTATATATTTATTGTTGTTTAGTTTATATGTAAATATATGGCAGATTTTGTTAAACAAGACCGATGTCTGTAGGTTTACTTTCTTTTTAGAATTCTTCTCAAGAAGTCGATAAGCCGTCTTAACGTTGTTAGAACAACGGGTAAAAGTTGTAGCTAGTGATGAGTTGGCCGACGCGTTTCGAATGCATTCTGCAT
>NW_013825374.1:0-445 GCF_000517525.1 Limulus polyphemus
CAATTTAAAAAATCATTCAAATTATTCTTAGAATAATGTTCTCAGCTTACAATTTAAAAAATCATTCAAATTATTCTTAGAATAATGTTCTCAGCTTGAAATTTAATAAACTTATTCAAATTATTCTTAGAATAATGTTCTCAGCTTGAAATTTAAGAAAATTATTCAAATTATTCTTATAATAATGTTCTCAGCTTACAATTTAAAAAATCATTCAAATTATTCTTAGAATAATGTTCTCAGCTTGAAATTTAAGAAAATTATTCAACTTTTTCTTAGAATAATGTTCTCAGCTTACAATTTAAAAAATCATTCAAATTATTCTTAGAATAATGTTCTCAGCTTACAATTTAAAAAATCATTCAAATTATTCTTAGAATAATGTTCTCAGCTTGAAATTTAAGAAACTTATTCAAATTATTCTTAGAATAATGTTCTCAGCTTA
>NW_013825375.1:0-765 GCF_000517525.1 Limulus polyphemus
CCAGCTCTTTCCATCCCCTCCCGGTTTAATGGGTTTTTGTTGTTGTTGTTTTTATTCAGCAGGGCAGCCGATTTGGATATCCACCCTATTGAAATTCAGTGCTAAGGCCAATAAATTTCGTCTATGTTGTGATACCCCTCCTTCTTGAGACCGTCAATTTCAACAGTATTACCCATTCCTTCAGCTGAAAAGCTATTTTACGCCATAATATTTAACTATTTTTTCTTACGTAGGCTTTACGAATCTTTTCATGGTCACGTATCTGAACAAAATTATATCTAGATTTCCAAAAAAGCTCAATCTTTGTTTCATCATTCCATAGCATACCCCCCCCCTCCATTTCGTTATTTAACCTTTCGTGATCTTTTGCTAGATTTAAACGTTTGAGCACGTTCACGCATAAAGTATTGGTATTTTTGGCTGAAACTTTTCCAGAAAACTCACACTTTCTTTTAACTGTCTCTATGATTATTGTAACGTGCCTTTCTCTTAGAATACTTTATACTCTCAGTTGCAGCAACGTGCTTGTGTGTGTTTAGCAAGGAGCCTATTGATGTGAATAATTATTCAAAAGTACTCTTGCCTGACGATGACCAGATACTATTGGTCGAAAAAGTTGGAATCATTAAAATCAGAAACTGTCTACCGTAAAAGTTATTTTTACTGTATTTTTGGCCCGGCATGGCCAGGTGGTTAATGAGGTCGACTGTGGGTCGCAGGTTCGAATCCCTGTCACACCAAACATGCTCGCCCTTTCAGCCGTTG
>NW_013825376.1:0-1221 GCF_000517525.1 Limulus polyphemus
TTTTTTAGCAATATTGTGCTGCTTATGCATCATCCTTATTCTCTTCCCAGTCTTTCTAGCCATGTTCTTCTTAGGATTTTTAAAAGAGCTAATCCTTATATTTTCATTTGCATCAGTAAAACTAGTTTCTTTATTTTTGTCTAACTGGATGGATTTTTCTTTCATATAAAATGGATTGAATAGATTTACTAATTGTTTTTTGTTTGACACTTTACTACTTGCAGCACCGTTATTCATTTCGTTTACACTGTATCCACCTGATACATATTCAGTTGCTATTGAAGAAATACCTGCATTCATATATATGCAAGAAAAACAACTTATCATCATGATGAAAATTTACTTGATGTATGATCAATATAAAACTGCTAATAGTGTCAAATGCTGACCTTTCACCCCATCATGTTTATGAACTTCAACAAAACCATTTTTGCCATACTTGTCGAAATTGATTTGTCCCTTCCTATATAATGGCACGAATGTATTTTTTATACGTTTTTTGGGTAATTTTTTACTATTTGTTGCATCATTATTTAGTTCTCTCTCGTTTACATCTACGACGACTTCAATTTTTATTGAAAATCCATTTCCATCCTGTTCCTTTTTTTAGCAAGATCACCTGTCAAGAAAAAAGTAAAGATTATAATAGACTACCAACTATGACAATGACTGATATAGAATCGCCACATCCTTGCAAATGAATGCCACATAAGATAACTTAAAAGTAAATTTCTAAAAAGACGAAAAAGAAACACTAGCGATAAAACGCATATCAAAAAAACGCATATGGTCATGTGATTTACCACCATAACAAAACAATATCCACGAGAAAGGGTCTCCTAGAGTTGGAAAGGTGCGTAATTATCGGTATTCTTAAATTACGATATTTCCAGTAATTTTCCTTGCCTGACAGTTTCTTCAGGATCTATGCAACTGCAATTGCAAGGACAGACGTATTCTCTTTCAATTGCAGTTTCATAGATCCTGAAGAAACTGTCAGGCAAGGAAATTAAATTGGGAACTATGACTAACAAGAACAACACTTGGCCAGACCTTTAAGATAGATACTTTTGTCTTGACCGACAAAACGTTATAAATATGAACAGATATAAGACTAGTTACCTAGTTTTGTAAGCACGTTTCAAATAACACCAAGAGTAGCATGAGAATTGTCATATTGGAGACAAGAACTAGTCCAAAACTTCTTATCTCAGACATAAA
>NW_013825377.1:0-445 GCF_000517525.1 Limulus polyphemus
CGCTCCATGATTTTACACATAGTAGAAGTAAGAGCAATTGGTCGATATGAGGTAACCAAACTGGGATCCTTGTCTGGCTTAGGGATTGGACAAACTATGGCGTGTTTCCAGACTGAAGGGAGGGTACCTTCATTCCACACTTTATTGAAAAAATCCAGCAGCTTTACCAAAAAACTGAGCGACAGATTTTTATAGATTTTATAAGGAATTTGATCGTCACCAGGGGTCGAGTTTTTAGTCGTCTTTATTGCTCGGTTAAGTTCACCAATCGTGAATAGGGTGTTCAACCCATTACTATTGTTTGGCTTCTTTGTAATGGTGGCATAGTGTTCATGTTCAAACAATTTTCTATGCATTAAAAATTCGGGAGAATGATTATCGAAACTGATGACGTGGGCAAATTGATCAGATAGCATATTTGCCTTTTCAACATCCGTCAAATATG
>NW_013825378.1:0-445 GCF_000517525.1 Limulus polyphemus
GAAATAGTGCGTAAGTGGTGTAATCATCCGCTCAGTTGTATAAGGGGTGGGGGGTGGGTCTAGAAATTCCATCGTAACTGACCGTACTGCTTCGTGTACCCATATCAACAACAGAGCGTTATCTGATGGACAAATATACAAAACAGAAGAAAAAAACTTATAGTTTTAAGACTGTTTGAAATTGTTTTAGGGAATACGGATCTAAATGATTTTGTTTGCTTTTTCAGAGCAAAACCACATTGGACTATCTGCTGTGTCCACCGCTGGAAATCTGTAAGTCGGTAGATTTACCACTGTCCAACCGAAGGACCATATAAATAATATTTCTAGATTTGGAAATTAAGAAGGTATTAAATTATCTGGTGATTACGACTACTAATTTTTCAAAATATGTAATTATTCGGCCTAAGCATTATCACCATTTTAAATATCTGCTTTGCATCAG
>NW_013825379.1:0-444 GCF_000517525.1 Limulus polyphemus
ACTCTGGACTTTAAGTCATGTTTCCATTAAGTAAAAATGGCTGAAGCAGATAGACCCAAGACAGCATTTAATTATGGCCAAGGTCTCTGGCAATACTGAGTGATGCCATTCGGGCTTAGCAATGCTCTAGCAACATTTGAGAGGCTGATGGAAAGGGTATTGGAAAGCCTACAATGGAGGATAGCCCTAGTGTACCTGGATGATGTCATTGTCTTTGCAACAACTTTTGATGAGGAAATGTCCTGGCTAGAGGAAGCATTCAAGCATTTGAAAGCAGCAAACCTCAAACTTTATCCCAAGAAATGCCACTTGTTCCAGAAAGAGGTGCTTTACTTAGCCCACATTGTAAGTGAGCATGGTGTGCAAACTGACCCTGACAAGGTGAAAGCAGTACGTGAATGGCCAATACCAGACAATGTGGCAGAGTTGAGAAGTTTCTGGGAC
>NW_013825380.1:0-443 GCF_000517525.1 Limulus polyphemus
CAACCATGTTGCCATTCTCACTTAATTGCTCAAACAGTCCTAGAAATTCATCCAGTTTTTCATGTACAACTTTTACTGCCTTTTCTCTTGCACTCCACTGTGTTTCTGATTCATGCTTGACAGAGATCTTAAGATCCTGCTGCAGTTCATCCCATTGAGTTGTTGAATGAGCAAAGAAAAAATAAATGGCTTCAATTGTACCAAAAAAGGCAATAACTATTGTTTCCTGACTTGCAGCATGAAGACATGCTAAGTTCAAACTATGGTTGCCACAGTTTATAAACACCGCTTTTGGATTTTTGTTCAGAATTCTTTGTTGAATGCCTGAAAGATAACCTGACACGACAGCAGCATCATCATAACATTGTGAACAACAATCACTCAATAAAATTCCATCCTCTTCTAATTTTGTTCTTTTTGTTTTCCAATATTGGCAGCGTCTT
>NW_013825381.1:0-445 GCF_000517525.1 Limulus polyphemus
ACCACCATATTCATCTTTAGCCTTACTTGGTACAACTACTCCACGAATACCTAGGTTTTACTCTAGTTACCGAATTTATAACCACCATATTCATCTTTTAGCCTTACTTGGTACAACTACTCCATGAACACATAGGTGTAACTCTAGTTACCGAATTTATAACCACCATACTCATCGTTAGCGTTTTTGGTACAACCACTCCACGAACACCTAGGTGTAACTCAAGTTACCGAATGTGTAACCACCATACTCATCTGTAGCGTTATTTGGTACAACAACTCCACGAACACCTAGGTGTAAATCTAGTTACCGAATTTATAACCACCATACTCATCTTTAGCTTTACTTGGCAAAACTACTCCATTAACACCTAGGTGTAACTATAGTTACCGGATTTATAACAACCATACTCATCTTTAGCGTTATTTGGTACACTAACTCCAGG
>NW_013825382.1:0-445 GCF_000517525.1 Limulus polyphemus
AAATTTGCCGGAGTGTATCCAGTGGCTTCATGTTCTGTTGTTCTATAGGCCATCAACAGTGGAGGGAGTTAGACATCCCAGTCATCTTGGCGGCTATTACAAAACTTTGCCAATTCCTGTCTCAGTGTCCAATTGTACTTTTCCACCATCTCATCAGACTGTGGGTGAAGTGGTGTTGTGCTGGTCTTTCGTATGCCAAACAACTTGCAGCATTCCAGGAACACGGCTGATTCAAATTTACAGCCTTGATCTGAGTGCAGTTTGTATGGCATACCAAACCTGAAGAAGAAATCACTAATAGCCAAAGCTACAGTTGTAGCTTCCTGATTTGGTATTGCATATGCCTCAGGCCACTTGGTGAAATAATCCATCACCACACAAATGTACTTGTTTCCAGCACGAGTTCGGGGCAAAGGACCAGCAATGTCAATGGCTACTCTTTCCA
>NW_013825383.1:0-445 GCF_000517525.1 Limulus polyphemus
AGTTACCAACATTCTCTTGATACTATCATTACACCAAACCCCCAATGTGTCTGAGTTACCAACATGCTCTTGATGCTATCATTACACCAAACCCCAATGTGTCTGAGTTACCAACATGCTCTTGATGCTATCATTACACCAAACCCCTAATGTGTCTGAGTTACCAACATGCTCTTGATACTATTATTACACCAAACCCCTAATGTGTCGGAGTTACCAACATTCTCTTGATACTATCATTACACCAAACCCCCAATGTGTCTGAGTTACCAACATGCTCTTGATACTATTATTACACCAAACTCCTTATGTTTGTGAGTTACCAACATGCTCTTGATACTATTATTACACCAACCACTAATGTTCTGAGTTACCAACATGCTCTTGATACTATTATTACACCAAACCCCTAATGTCCTGAGTTACCAACATGCTTTTCATACTG
>NW_013825384.1:0-445 GCF_000517525.1 Limulus polyphemus
TTGTATATTGATGTTGAATGATGTGTGGTTATTGTATATTGATGTTGAATGATGTGTGGTTATTGTATATTGATGTTGAATGATGTGTGGTTATTGTATATTGATGTTGAATGATGTGTGGTTATTGTATATTGATGTTGAATGATGTGTGGTTATTGTATATTGATGTTGAATGATGTGTGGTTATTGCATACTTGGTGTTGAATGATGTGTGGGTATTGCATACTTGATGTTGAATGATGTGTGGTTATTGCATACTTGGTGTTGAATGATGTGTGGGTATTGCATACTTGATGTTGAATGATGTGTAGTTATTGTATACTTGGTGTTGAATGATGTGTGGGTATTGTATACTTGGTGTTGAATGATGTGTGGGTATTGTATACTTGATGTTGAATGATGTGTGGGTATTGCATACTTGATGTTGAATGATGTGTGGGTATTG
>NW_013825385.1:0-443 GCF_000517525.1 Limulus polyphemus
GGACAGTTGACAGCAGCGACCGACACAACTATAGAGCACTGGTAGAGGATCTGGAACTCAGGTACGGAACTCAGAATCAGTCAGAAGTCTACAGGGCTAGGTTTAGGACAAGAATCCGTGCTAAAGGGGAGAGCCTGCAAGAGCTGGCACAGGACTTGGAAAGCATGGCACACGAGGCCTACCCAACTGCACCACCCGATCTCCTCAAGTTGTTGCTGAGGGATCAGTTCGTAGTTGCCTTGGGCAGTCCACAACTTAAGATACAAGTGAAGCAAGCACACCCCTCTACCGTGCAGGATGCAATGGCCAGAGCTCTCGAATTTGAATCCTACGTTAAGTCCAGCACAGAGGTACCGAGGTTGGTACAGTCATCTGGATTCAAGGCCAGAAAAGGTCAGCTTTCAGAGAAGTTTGAGGGACTTTGCTGGCACTGTAACAAACCT
>NW_013825386.1:0-441 GCF_000517525.1 Limulus polyphemus
GGCACTGAATAATATAAAGTGAATTATGTCTTTGATTTAGATCCCGGACAAGCCCCCTATTTATCATGTTATGTATTACAATTTCTAATAGTCTAAAACTGAGTTAAATTGTAATTTAGATTTAGTAGTTCAATAAATGCCGATATATATCCAATTTATGATATTTGCCAACAGATTGATACATACAGTTTTCTTTCTTTTATACAAATATGTTTTACTAAACAAACAGAAATACAATTTACAATAACAGTTATTACAAATAGTTATCATAAACAATGATTTATATACAAGCAATATAAAATTTTCTTTCTAGTCTGGAACTTCCTTGATAATCTTATGGAAGGTACACAATGAACGAGTTAATTTCGAGTTGACGTAGGTACAATTCACTTAATAGGAGGCTAGCTAACTCTGTGGTCTTCACTGATTACACGCCGAGTT
>NW_013825387.1:0-445 GCF_000517525.1 Limulus polyphemus
TTATTGACAGTACACAGTATCGTTAAATCTTGTGGCTTGTTAGTGATAGTACACAGTATCGTTAAATCTTTTGGCTTGTTAGTGATAGTACACAGTATCGTTAAATCTTGTCTTCTTATTGATAGTACATAGGATTGTTAAATCTTGTGTCTTTTTACTGACAGTACACAGTATTCTTAAATCTTGTGTCTTCTTATCGACAGTGAACAGTATTGTTAAATTCTGTGTCTTGTTATTGACAGTACACAGTATCGTTAAATCTTATGGCTTGTTATTGATAGTACACAGTATCGTTAAATCTTATGGCTTATAATTGATAGTACACAGTATCGTTAAATCATGTGTCTTCTTATTGACAGTACACAGCATTGTTAAAACTTGTGTCTTTTTATTGATAGTACACAGTATCTTTAAATCTTGTGTCTTCTTACAGACAGTACACATC
>NW_013825388.1:0-445 GCF_000517525.1 Limulus polyphemus
AAATGGTAGTTAGAAGATAATATAGATGTTAGTTAGAAGATAATATAAATGGTAGTTAGAAGATAATATAGATGGTGGTTAGAACATAGTATAGATGGTAGTTAGAAGATAATATAGATGGTAGTTAGAAGATAATATAAATGGTAGTTAGAAGATAATATAGATGGTAGTTAGAAGATAATATAGATGGTAGTTAGAAGATAATATAGATGGTAGTTAGAAGATAATATAAATGGTAGATAGAAGATAATATAGATGGTAGTTAGAAGATAATATAGATGGTAGTTAGAAGATAATATAGATGTTAGTTAGAAGATAATATAAATGGTAGATAGAAGATAATATAGATGGTAGTTAGAAGATAATATAGGTGGTGGTTAGAAAATAATATAAATGGTAGTTAGAACATAGTATAGATGGTAGTTAGAAGATAATATAGATGGTA
>NW_013825389.1:0-445 GCF_000517525.1 Limulus polyphemus
TCATTTTTACGTGTGCCTTCAAAGTTTGTTTTACAACTTACAACCATGAAATACGCTGGTGAAATTTCTCATAATCTCATTTTTGCATGTGGCTTCAAAGTTTGTTTTACAACATACAACCATGAAATACGCTGGCGAAATATCTCATAATCTCATTTTTGCCTTCATGTGTAACGACACGAAATTGCTCACTGTTACCATTCTATATTCTGTCATTAGTTTCAACTAAAAGTAAAATTGGGTTTAAGTTTGATAGAAGGACACTAATACGTAATTAAAGTGTGGTAAACAACCACGCTGTGCTACCAAACTATATCGGTGGGCCTGTAATACATATTAAACCAGTAGTACTAATACATTGACAAACTGTAGTACATATTAAACCAGTAGTACTAATACATAATCAAACTGTAGTACATATTAAACCACTAGTACTAATACATTG
>NW_013825390.1:0-445 GCF_000517525.1 Limulus polyphemus
CAACAACAACTTCTGAACCATTTTAATGAAACTTTTATATTCAGAATTGTCCGGAATACGCTATTAGGTTTGTTTCTCTCTAGTTGAAATGCTTACATTTGATATCAAAAGTAAAAGTATTAAAATAGACTAGAAAACGTGAAGTAAATACAATATTAGATGTGTTCCTCACTGGTGGAAACTGTTAACACTTCAAATCAAAAGTAAAATTAGATTAGTAATCAAGATGTAATTAAAATATTACATGTGTTCCTCGCCGCTAGAAACTGTTCAAACTTGAAAGCAAAAGTAAAATTAGATTAGTAATCAAGATGTAATTAAAATTAGACATCTATCTACCTAACTATATATCTATAGTGGTCTTAAAAGACCCAGTTTTTATTACACAGAACGTATGTGTTTTACAAGTTGTCTACCACAGTAACTATACAATACGTCACTTTCA
>NW_013825391.1:0-445 GCF_000517525.1 Limulus polyphemus
CCAACTCCTACCTTATTTACATTCAACAAAACCCACTCCTACCTTACTTCCATTCAACAAAACCAACTCCTACCTTTTTCGATTCAACAAAACCCACTCCTACCTTATTTACATTCATCAAAACCAACGCATAACTTATTTACATTCATCAAAATCAACTCCTAACTTATTTACATTCAAAAAAACCAACTCCTACCTTATTTCCATTCAACAAAACCCACTCCTATCTTATTTCCATTCAACAAAACCCACTCCTACTTTATTTCCATTCAACAAAACCCACTCCTACCTTATTTCCATTCAACAAAACCAACTTCTACCTTATTTACATTCATCAAAACCAACTCCTACCTTACTTCAATTCAACAAAACCAACTCCTACCTTATTTCGATTCAACAAAACTCACTCCTACCTTATTTACATTCATCGGAACCAACTCCTACA
>NW_013825392.1:0-831 GCF_000517525.1 Limulus polyphemus
AATGCTTGAGTAAGTTTAATTGACATAAACATATATTCCACAATAGTGCTTGAGTAAGTTTAATTCGACATAAACATATATTTTAGAATAATGCTTGAGTAAGTTTAATTCGACATAAACATATATTTTAGAATAATGCTTGAGTAAGTTTAAGTCGACATAAACATATATTCTACAATAGTGCTTGAGTAAGTTTAATTCACATAAAACGTATATTCTACAATAGTGCTTGAGTAAGTTTAATTCGACATAAACATATATTCTACAATAGTGCTTGAGTACGTTTTATGTTTATTTCGAATTTATTCTACAATAGTGCTTGAGTAAGCTTAATTCGACATAAACATATATTCTACAATAGTGCTTGAGTAAGTTTAATTCGACATAATACAATATTCTACAATAGTGCTTGAGTAAGTTTAATTCGACATAATACAATATTCTACAATAGTGCTTGAGTAAGTTTAATTCAACATAAAACATATGTTCTACAATAGTGCTTGAGTAAGTTTAATTCGACATAAACATATATTCTACAACAGTGCTTGAGTAAGTTTAATTCGACATAAACATATATTCTACAATAGTGCTTGAGTAAGTTTAATACGACATAAACATATATTCTACAATAGTGCTTGAGTAAGTTTAATTCGACATAAACATATATTCTACAATAGTGCTTGAGTAAGTTTAATTCGACATAAACATATATTTTAGAATAATGCTTGAGTAAATTTAATTCGACATAAACATATATTCTACAATAGTGCTTGAGTAAGTTTAATTCGACATAAACATATATTCTACAATAGTGCTTGAGTAAGTTTAAAT
>NW_013825393.1:0-445 GCF_000517525.1 Limulus polyphemus
ATTTAAATCCATAAGACAATATTTTTACCATTACTCATCATCAAGAAGTCTGCGTTAGTGTAGAAGTTTTAAATCCATAAGACAATATTTTTACCATTACTCATCATTAAGAAGTCTGCGTTAGTGTAGAAATATTAACTCCATAAGACAATATTTTTACCATTACTCATCATCAACAAATCTGCGTTAGTGTAAAAGTTTTAATTCCATAAGACAATATTCTGCGTTAGTATAAAAGTTCTAAATTTATTAGACAATATTTTTACCATTACTCATCATCAAGAAGTCTGCGTTAGTATAGAAGTTTTAAATCCATAAGACAATATTTTACTATAACTCATCATCAAGAATTCTGCGTTTGTATAAAAGTTTTAAATCTCTAAGACAATTTTTTTACCATTACTCATCATCAAGAAGTCTGCTTTAGTATAGAAGTTTAAATTTA
>NW_013825394.1:0-727 GCF_000517525.1 Limulus polyphemus
ATACATCTAGTACTCTAACCATTGGACCACGCCCAGCACAATAGGAAATGTTTAAATTATTTGGAAAACAGAGGTAGAAAAGGTAAATATTAAGGATAAAAAACAAGAAGAATTGATCGAAAATGTACAGAACAAAAAATTAATATTAAGATAACAACATATTTCATATAACGGGGAGCAACAAATCATACAAAGAGAGCAAACGATATCCACATGTTAAAAGAATAGAGTAATTGTGCCAAAAGAAAAAAAAAGAAAGACAAATATTAAAATTTGGGAAGAAGTAGAAGATAGTTTAAGAGCTAAGGAGATTTTTGGGGAACTCTAAATATGTTCAATGAAGGGAAAGTGGGCAAGTAGTGAATATGGAAGAATGGATATATGAGAAAATTTAAGAAGGCGGAGAAGAAAAATAATATATTTCAAAGAAATTAAATGGGAAAGAAGGCATAATGAATGAGAAATTGGATAACAGAAGGACATAAGAAGAATTTCACAAGCAATCATAAAGTCTAAAGAAAGGAAATAATTCTGAATAAAAAATAAACGTTTTGTTGAAGTTTAGTAAAAGAAATGAAAATACAAGAAGTAACAAATATGATATCAAGATCTGAGAGACAACAAGGTGTCTAAAAAAACAGACGAGGGTAAATAGTCACACAATTTCCAAATCAAGAAACAAAGTAGAAGCGAAGATTATTAGAGGGTCTCTTTATTAAACAGAACA
>NW_013825395.1:0-844 GCF_000517525.1 Limulus polyphemus
GGGAACTCTGAAGGTGTTGTTGGTTTAAATGATTATGTATCGGGAATTCTGAAGGTGTCGTTGGATTAAATAATTATGTATTTGGAACTCTGAAGGTGTTGTTGGTTTAAATAATCATGTCTTGGGAACATTGAAGATGTTGTTAGTTTAAATAACAATGTATTGGGAACTCTGAAGGTGTTGTTGGTTTAAATAATTATCTAGATGTGATACTTTGCTTCTTTTTTAAACTAAATCTACTGAAAGAGCTGAGTCATTTCTTTAGATATTGTATCTTTGAAATTCTCCACAATATTATATTTTATATCTACAAAAGTTTCATCTAATATACCGTATTTTGTTTGTGTGTTGCTAAACGCAAAATAGGCTGTCTATTCTCTGCCAACAACGGGTATCGAATCCCAGTTTTTGGTGTTATAAGCCGCCAGACTTATCTCTTAACCATTGTGCGAATCGTATTACTGGAACGTATGCAGGGATGAGTCGGTTTAAATTGTCGGCCTCTACATTTTGAACAACGTCGACAAAAATCTGGCCGAAGGAACAGCGGAAAACCCTTCACTAATTTAGTATAAAACTGCCTCTAAAATTCAGCTAATCTTCCTTGATGTCTAGAAAACGATCTGGAAAAGCATCGACATTCTTCATCTTCCTACTTCCAGCCTGCACACCCAAAGAGTTCACTACTCCTTCAAACCTAGAGTCACAATATATGAAATGATACCAATATAAATCACAAGATGGCGCCACACGTAATGTTAATCTTAATAGATTTGACGTTAGCAATCGATGTGTTCGAAGGAAAACGAAGTTTGATTATAAACAAGATTACGACACTTATGAT
>NW_013825396.1:0-444 GCF_000517525.1 Limulus polyphemus
GAAGTGACTGTGGAAATTAAGTGTATTGCAAAGTTGTATTAAGAAAGAATAAACTAGTTTTATTTAAGAAAGGACTTGAATCGCTGAAGTTCTTCGGAAAGAATTTTTACAGGAAATTAACAAACGAACAAAGACGTAACAGTATATACAACTTTTTTTAAATTGTTATGGTTACGAAATTGCATACTAGACGCCGTTCTGCAATGATTATTACACTCAATTACAAATTTTGTTCGCCTACTACGTTTATTTTAAGTCATGATATAAAAGACTATTTAATTTAGATATTATTGATTAATATATTTTTGTGAGTAAATATTTTATTATTGTTTAATTTTTGTTATAATAAGAGTTAAAAGCAGACGACTGTAGGAAGTTGTGTATATAAGTCATTGATAATGGCTGGAGACGGCTTAAATGGGTAATGAAGAAAAACTTTAATAC
>NW_013825397.1:0-445 GCF_000517525.1 Limulus polyphemus
GTCCCTTCAAACTCGTTGCCAAATATACAGCTTTCTGCTCCTCTGTCCATCCATTCATCTCTGCCAGTAGCTCAAACTGTGCTCTATATGCTTCCCACGGTGCCTTCCCATCGAATTCCTGTGGCTTCCTTCGCACTGGATCACTCTTATTACTGACATTTATATCTGGGATGTGACTTCTAACGGGACTGAATATGTCTGCATTAGGGTTTAGCTGCGGGCTCAGTAAGGGGCTTGCCATTGTCTGGGGCTGATTAAGTCGATGGTCAATGCATCCTCCTTGTGTAAAAGTCAATAGATCATCCTTTAACGTATCTAATTCGCTTTTAAATTTACTAATGTTTTCCATTTGTACTTCTTGTTTCCTTTCTTGTTCCAGTTGCCACTGCTGTAATTTGTCTTCTTGTTTCTTTTCTTTCACCTCCAACAACTGCTGTAATCTCTC
>NW_013825398.1:0-913 GCF_000517525.1 Limulus polyphemus
TGTGTGGCTTCTGGCACTCCTTCGTGATCTAACACCTTGATGCTCACAAGGGTTTGCTGAGATGCAGAGTCTATGACAAAGTTGCACCTTTGGCCATCCAGCTTTCCTGTCACATAGACACTGTGTGTGCTTGGCATTTTACACCTAGCTGTTGGGACTTTCAAGATGGGGTTGGTGGGCGTCGCTCAACACCAACCACTACTGGTCTCCTTGAAGCCGACTTGTTGGACCAGTAGTGGTTGGTGTTGAGGGACACTCACCAACCCCAGCTTTCAGAGAGGTTTGAGGGACTTTGCTGGCACTGTAACAAATCTGGGCACAAGAGAGCTCAATGCTAGCAACTTCAACACAGGGGAGATGATCAGCAGGAAAGGCTGCTACCCAGAAAGGCTGTTGGAACTGTGGGGAGCAAGGACATCTGAGGAGCCAGTGTAAGAAGAATACCACCAATAAGTCAGCCTCATGGAGACCTTTTCTGGCCTTGAATCCAGATGACTGTACCATCCTCAGTACCTCTGTGCTGGACTTAATGTAGGACTCAAATTCGAGAGCTCTGGCCATTGCATCCTGCATGGTAGAGGGGTGTGCTTGCTTCACTTGTATCTTAAGTTGTGGACTGTCCAAGGCATCTACGAACTGATCCCTCAGCAACAACTTGAGGAGATCGGGTGGTGCAGTTGGGTAGGCCTTGTGCCATGCTTTACAAGTCCTGTGCCAGCTCTTGCAGGCTCTCCCCTTTAACACGGACTCTCGTCCTAAACCTAGCCCTGTAGACTTCTGACTGATTTTGGGTTCCGTACCTGAGTTCTAGAGCCGCTACCAGTGCTCTATAGTTGTGTCTGTCGGCTGCTGACAACTGTCCAAGTATTTCCAGTGGTTGTCCCTTCAAGCTTGTTGCCAGATATACAGCTTT
>NW_013825399.1:0-480 GCF_000517525.1 Limulus polyphemus
AATTTATTTATCTATTTTTCTGTTCTTCATAATTAATCTTATTAAATGAAAATATATTTTATTTTTCTATAACAAAACCACATTAGGCTATCTGCTGTGTCCATCGAAGGGAATCAAACCCCTGATTTTAGAGTTTTCACACCGGGGAACAAATGAAAAGATCATAAAAGTGACTTTTCATTTTCAGTGATATTACACGATAACCAATAAATTATGAAGATGCCTGATTTTTATCTTCTGCATAACTGAGATATTGTGTTGTTAAAAAAGATTTGTGATAATGCTTGTCTAATGAATTTTGACAGATATGATAAGACATTTCTTGTAGTTTACTTTCACTATGATTATTTTATATATAAACAAAAGTAGGATGTGTTTGATTAATTTTCTCGAAGTTATATTTTAGTAACAACATGAATAGGTTGAGTTGAACCTGGCAAATAATGTGCCAGACTATGGACCTGAGATTCCATGGTTCAT
>NW_013825400.1:0-900 GCF_000517525.1 Limulus polyphemus
TTCATCATCATCAACTTTTTCAGTCGGCTTGACTTCAGCCCGATGGCACCCAATCAGCTCAACCTCTCTTTTGACAGTTACCGGAACTTGGCCTTTGTTGTTCCCAAACATCATTTTATCAAAATCAATTACAAACTTCCTTGGTAGTAGATAGTCCATCCTAATATGCATTCATCTTCCATGTCAGCCAAGTATACTTTCTGTCTGTCCTTTATGCCCATGAGCTCAATAGTCACCCACACTGGTCCCCATAATCTTGTAGAATGTCCTGTCACACCATAAAGCTTCTCTATGGCTTCTGGTACTCCTTCATGATCTAACACCTTGATGCTCACAAGGGTTTGCTGAGAATCTTGAAAGTCCCAACAGCTAGGTATAAAATGCCAAGCACACACAGTGTCTATGTGACAGGAAAGCTAGATGGCCAAAGGTGCAACTTTGTCATAGACTCTGCGTTGGTGGGAGTCGCTCAACACCAACCACTACTGGTCTCCTTTGAGGCCGACTTGTTGGTAATATTCTTCCTACACTGGCTCTTCAAATGTCCGTGCTTTCCACAGTTCCAACAACCTTTCTAGATACCAGCCTTTCCTGCTGTGGCATCTCCCCTGTGTTGAAGTTGCCAGGTTTGTTACAGTGCCAGCAAAGTCCCTCAAACTTCTCTGAACCCCAATTTGTTACGTCTCCGTTCGTTAGTTAATTTTTCCGTAAATTCTTTCCGACTAAACTTTAGCGACACAAGTCTTTTTTTAATTAAAACTGGTTTGTACATTCCGAATACAACTTTACGATACACTTAATTTCAACAATCGCTCTATAAAAACGCTATAACTCACGTCTCACGTGGCCAACAATATTTTGTCCGCATACATTCAATTACTCATTACACCGTTTCGTCAC
>NW_013825401.1:0-571 GCF_000517525.1 Limulus polyphemus
GGTAGCTTCCCCATTATCTTTACAACAATTGGTAGACTGAGTGGGTTCCCCATTATCTCTACAACAATTGGTAGACTGGGTGGGTTCCCCATTATCTTTACAATAATTGTTAGACTGGGTGGGTTCCCCATTTATTTTTACAATTGGTAGACTGAGTGTATTCCCCATTTATTTTTAATTCAAAAGCTCATTAGAGCGATAATAAACTGTATCTAAGACTAAGTTTTGTACAAGGTCGAGAATATACAAGGTTTGTTTGTTTGTTTTAGAAATTTCTGTCAAAACTACAATAGGGATATCTGCTCATAGCCGGCCCTAATTTTGAACTAATAGACTAGAAAAAGTCAAACATTTAACAGTAACCTAAAACCACCTTGTAGAAGGTTGACGAAATGTTCTGTTTCCAACGTAACTGACTATTTTACAAAAAAATGAAATACTAAAACCACCTAGTGTAAGGTGAACGAAATACGGAAAATTATTTTATCTAACTTTTCGTAGAAGTTTGTTTGCTAGTCTAATATATTTCATATGTCAGATTTTTTAAGAATTTGATATGCGATTTTGGAGC
>NW_013825402.1:0-443 GCF_000517525.1 Limulus polyphemus
AAAATTTAAAACTCCTGATTTTACTGATACTATAGTTCTTTTTCTAGTGTCGCAACTCTTCCTGTCACGATGCGTTACATGGAAGAAGGTAATAAAATTCACAGCTACATTACCCGATTTGTACTTCCTCTGGGAATGACGATTCATAAGGATGGCGGATGTCTGATATATCCAATAACATCAATTTTTGTTGCTCGTTGGAATGGTGTTACTGTTGACATTCCTACTTCCATTGTTATTAGGTAGGTGTTTCATATATATACATGCTCATTAATTTCGATGGTCGAAGATATATTTATGTTTAAATACACATACACATTAAATTTATATGTATACTAGCTGAGTTACCCGGCGTTGCACAGTAAAGATTTAGATTTGAAATGTATAGATCAGTATTTTTTTAGCTAATTATTCAGTAAGTAGACAAAAGCTAGTGACGCGAG
>NW_013825403.1:0-549 GCF_000517525.1 Limulus polyphemus
GAATATCTTTCAGTCACGCTTTACACTATGAAATAATTCATATTCACTACAACGTAATTTTATAGTTTTATTTACGAAAGACGTAGAGCACGAAACCTAAGAACATCTTTCAGTCACGCTCTACACTATGAAATAATTCATATTCACTACAACGTAATTCATTAGGGTTTTTAGTGTCTTAAGCCACGGGAGACGTAGAGCAACAAAACCGAGGAACATCTTTCAGTCACGCTCTACACTATGAAATAATTCATATTCACTACAACGTTATTTATTAGGGTTTTTAGTTTCTTAAGCCACGAGAGACGTAGAGCCACAAACCTAGGAATATCTTTCTGTCAGGCTCTACACTATGAAATAATTCATTTCACTACAACGTAATTTTATAGTTTTATTTACGAAAGACGTAGAGCAAGAAACCTAGGAACATCTTTCAGGCACGCTAACACTATGAAATAATTCATATTCACTACAACGTAATTCATTAGGGTTTTTAATGTCTTAAGCCACGGGAGACGTAGAGCAACAAACCTAGGAACATCTTTCAGT
>NW_013825404.1:0-215 GCF_000517525.1 Limulus polyphemus
ATGTCTTTGATTTATTATAGCACAAGCCTAACGTACTGGGTACATTATGTCTTTGATTTATTGTAGCACAAACCTAACGTACTGGGTACATTATGTCTTTGAGTTATTGTAGCACAAATCTAGCTTACTGGGTACATTATGTCTTCGATTTATTGTAGCACGAACCTAACGTACTGGGTACATTATGTCTTTGATTTATTGTAGCACAACCTAAC
>NW_013825405.1:0-446 GCF_000517525.1 Limulus polyphemus
GCTCGTGTTAGCACAGGTTTTAATTATGAAAATGTTTAGTACAACTCTTGTTAGCACAGGTTTTAATTATGAAAATGTCTAGACAGCTCGTGTTAGCACAGGTTTTAATTATGAAAATGTTTAGTACAACTCGTGTTAGCACAGGTTTTAAATATGAAAATGTCTAGTACAGCTCGTATTAAACCACATGTTTTAATTATGAAAATGTCTAGACAGCTCGAGTTAGCACAGGTTTTAATTATGAAAATGTCTAGTACAGCTCGTATTAAACCACAAGTTTTAATTATGAATATGTCTAGTACGCTCGTGTTAAACCACAAGTTTGAATTATGAAAATGTCTAGTACAGCTCGTGTTAAACCACAAGTTTGAATTATGAAAATGCCTAGTAAATATCGCATTAAGCACAAGTATTTAATTACTAAAAGTCCTAGTAAATATCGCATT
>NW_013825406.1:0-482 GCF_000517525.1 Limulus polyphemus
CTATCTTTTACTCCCACCCCCGGTGGCTCAGTAGTAAGTATTCAGTGTCATGAAGTTAAAAATCAGGTTTCGATGCCCCGGTGAGTAGAACACAGCTAGCCCATTGTGTAGCTTTGTGCTTTAATAACAACCAAATCAAACCCAATTACCTATATTTTGTCAGTGGCTAATACTCAACAATTTAGCTTTCCAAGATCAATGACATAAATATCCAACTGAAGATAGTTACTAGCCAATTTTGAAATATCTCGATGACTGTGTGATATTTTTCTGTTTAAGCTTAGGCGATGTTCAACAGTCTTGATTACTGAGTGATAAGGTCACGACAGGAGGATAGTCTTACCTTTCTTTCGTTAGTATTCGAACTTTCACAAATAACTGATGAACATAATTTATATCTTTATCACTGGTTTACATCTTTTCTTTGTTCAGATATTGACAAATATTTAGCATCTCTCATGTCATTGGCAGATGAACGATTC
>NW_013825407.1:0-634 GCF_000517525.1 Limulus polyphemus
TGTTTAACATTTAAAATCCTTTAATTTCTTCCTCATAAGTCAAATACGGTAAGTCAAAAAGTGTTTAACGTTTTTTGAACCATTAGTTATTAGAGTAAATAGTGTTTTTGTTTTGTTGTTAAGCTCAAAGCTATGCAAACAGTTATCTTAGGAGCGACCTCTTTATTAGCAATAATGAAAACGATCGGTAACTACGCTGAAAGGCTGTTGTCAAAATGCAAAGTTGTCAGATAGAATAGGACCGGACGTAGATTGTAACGAGTAGATGAGGCTCAAAATTCCTTTTTAATATAATACACTCAAACTCTTTGCATCGTTTTGCCTCAATTCGCACGCATACGTATCTTAACATTTCATTGTTGTATTTCAACTCCTATTCAACTTGTATTGTTTAGATATTTTGATATGCCACGAAGTACCACTACAAGGATATATTTTTTCTATTAAAAAACTAATTCAGACGTTTAACACTACTGATATCCCATGATAGACAATTTAATGACGAGGAAATATCAGTGTTGTTTTACTTTTTCAGTAGTAGATTCCTTTTTTTTGAGAAATAATACTCTAAAAAAGTCAAAATATTAAAATACAGTCATAATCTATATATATATATATATATATATATATATAC
>NW_013825408.1:0-732 GCF_000517525.1 Limulus polyphemus
TACCACTTCATCTGTGGCTTTCCATTTAACTCTTCCAACACGGGGTCGGTCGATTTGACCGAGTCACATGACCTCCTGTACTCATTTAAAGTTGACATCAACTTAATACTTATAACTGACCTTTCCATTTATCGTTTTATTATTATAAATATTTTTTATTATTTGCTAACTTGACTATTTTGAAGTAATTCTAGCAGTCTTGAAAAACAGAAACACCCATTTTATATTTGTCAACGTGGCTAATTAGAGGATAAAAACTTCTAGGTCAAGGTGTATGGTAATGTAGAGGGCGAAATGCGATATCTCACATGATCTTTTTTTCGGCTGAAAGAGCTATTCAGTGGGCTTTGGTAAACATTATAGTATGAACAACTATATTCATAAAAACAGTCATTCATACAAACAGCCCAACTGAAAATTATCTGTTCATTTATTTGTGTAAGCTACCCACCTTCCCGTTGCAGTATTAACGATGCTATTTAACAGAAAAAGGTAAGCTACCCACCTTCCCGTTGCAGTATTCACGAAGTTCTTTTTCTGTTAAAGTTGTTCCGTTCTTCAGTTTTACCCAGGCGCCCACTTCTTCTCCCAGTCGTGGGTCTGGAACTCCAATTACCTGTATTAACAGATTTCTAAGTTATCAATACATGTATATTAAAGAAATGCTCGAGTTTTAATTCCTTAATTATATCCGTACGATCTTTAGCGTTAGATTTATTCATTCTTACAGTT
>NW_013825409.1:0-445 GCF_000517525.1 Limulus polyphemus
TTGTGAGCTTGCACAGGATCAGTCTATTCTGGAGGAGCATGGGCGATGTCCGAGGACAAAGATTGTCCCATGTAACTTTCGATCCACTGGCATTTAAAAGCAAGTAAATCCACCATCAAGTTGCCCACATTTGAGATCTGAGAAAAACTCTGGTCCCTGGTGCAACCCCAAAAGTGGTAACATTTACTTCAAAATTCAGCACAGGAAAGTTCAGCAAATTCGAGTGCAGAAAATAAGGTGACTAGAATTAACTGATGAATACGAATAGGAGAAAAAGGCTGAATAAAAGCAAATTAACTTATAAAACAACCAATTCATGAGGAAACAAAGTCGAACGTGAAGCATTAAACAAACAAAAGAGCACATTCGAACACAAGTGCTGCCAAACCAGAAGTGATAGTTCGGTAGAGGAGTGTAGAGGGAGTCACATGCATCACTTGAGCAT
>NW_013825410.1:0-444 GCF_000517525.1 Limulus polyphemus
CTGGATAGTGTTTGTTTGTTTTTAACCACAAGATCAGTACATGCTGGATAGTGTTTGTTTGTTTTTAACCACAACATCAGTACATGCTGGATAGTGTTTGTTTTTAAGTACAACATCAGTACATGCTGGATAGTGTTTGTTTGTTTATAACCACAAGATCAGTTTAAAACACCTGATATAACGGACATTAATTAGATGTGTACCGAGGTGTGGAACGCCTGATATAACAGATATTAATTAGATGTGTACCCAGGTTTAAAACGCTTGATATAACGGACATTAATTAGATGTGTACCCAGGTTTAAAACGCTTGATATAACGGACATTAATTAAATGTGTACCCAGGTTTAAAACACTTGATATAACGGACATTAATTAGATGTGTACCCAGGTTTAAAACACTTGATATAACGGACATTAATTAGATGTGTACCCAGGTTTAAA
>NW_013825411.1:0-445 GCF_000517525.1 Limulus polyphemus
GGGTTAATGCAGTGGTTACCAAACTTTAACATCATGTGAACCTCTTTCAAGAAAATTCCAAATCTCGCGACCCCTCCTAAAATAAATATGGGTATCCAGAAAACGTATTCAATCAAAGTGCTTTGTTTACCTAAAGCTACCATGGATTGGTAACATTTTAGCAAAATTTGAAAAACAATTGAAACGGCCATAAATAAATGTTTTCCTGCAGTGAACCCCTACTATGCTTATTCCACATGTAAGTTGTTGCCTGCAACACACAAAGATGCGATACTTACCACACAGAAAAATATGGTTATTTATGAATACTCGTGCCACTGAGAATGTCGGTACGTAGGTCGCACTTCACAAAAACTGCAGAATAGAATTAAACAACATGTACCCACATCCATAAGAACTAAGAGTGTGAAAGTAAAGAATTTACCATAACACTCCTGTAAAACAA
>NW_013825412.1:0-445 GCF_000517525.1 Limulus polyphemus
GTGTAAGTACTACAGAAAGTATTTTTATACTTTAAGTATTCCAGAGAGTATTATTATTATGGTGTAAGTTTTCAAGACAGTATTATTTTGTTGAAAATATTACAGAGAGTATTATTATGGTGTACGTATTACAGACAGCATTATTTTGGTGTAAGAATGACAGATAGTATTATTATGGTGTAAGTTTTCCAGACAGTATTATTTTGTTGAAAATATTACAGAGAGAATTAATGTGGTGTAAGTATTACAGAATGTATTATTATGGTGTAACTATTATAGAAAGTATTATTATGGAGTAAGTTTTCAAGACAGTATTATTTTGTTGAAAATATTACAGAGAGTATTATTTTAGTGTAAGTATTACAGACGGTATTATTGTGGTTTAATGATTCCAGACAGTATTGTTATGGTGCAAGTATTCCAAACAGTATTATTTTGGTGTATG
>NW_013825413.1:0-513 GCF_000517525.1 Limulus polyphemus
TTTGGTTATATTCTTAACAAAGAAGAGTTTTTAAAATTGGATTATTCAAACAAAATCGCAGCATCTAAAAAGCCATTACCTTTCTTATAAGATAAACTCCACGTTTTGCATTGTTTTTACCCTGGTTTATCGAAAATTATATATTTTTTTACCTTTTCAAGGGACATAATATTTTTCGTTAATGCTATATTACCTCACTTTTTAGTTTTCCGACGTAATAAGCAGTATCAGATATATTGCTATTAATTTTGCGTCCAAAAAGCACTTTTTTCCAATTTTCCAAAAAATTCATATTTTCACCTAAAAGCCAAGGCTATAGCCCATGTTTTTTCCAAAATTTTGAAAAAAATACTTTTTCCTTATATTTCAACACAAACATGCCAATGATATAAGACTTTGAAAATGGATATCCTTTCATCAAAATTCCCAATAGTTATTTAATATTCTGTTATCAAAATTTCGGCTTACTTCGATTTTACTGTTTCTTTTTTTTATCTTTGGTTATATTATAAA
>NW_013825414.1:0-734 GCF_000517525.1 Limulus polyphemus
CACGTGTAGAGGATGAGTATTGTGGTGTGTTGGACACGTTTAGAGGATGAGTATTGTTGTGTGTTAGACACCTTCAGAATATAAGTATTGTGGTGTTAGCCACATTTATATGATGAGCATTGTGGTTGGTTAAATACATTTAGAGGATGAGTATTGTGGTGTGTTAGACACGTTTAGAGGATGAGTATTGTGGTGTGTTGGACACGTTTGGAGGATGAGTATTGTGGTATGTTAGACACATTTAGAATATAAGTATACTGGTGTTAGCCACATTTAGAGGATGAGCATTGTGGTAGGTTAAATACATTTAGAGGATGAGTATTGTTTTGTGTTAGACACGTTTAGAATGAGTATTGTGGTGTGTTAGACATGTTTAGAGGATGAGTATTGTGGTATGTTAGACACGTTTAGAGGATGAGTATTGTGGTGTTTTAGACACGTTTAGAGGATGAGTATTGTGGTGTGTTAGACACGTTTACGGGATGAGTATTGTGGTGTGTTAGACACGTTTATCACACCACAATACTCATCCTTTAGAAACATTTAAACGGTACAATACTCATTTAACCAACCACAATGCTCATCCTTTAAATGTGGCTAACACCCCAACACTTATATTCTAAATGTGTCTAACACACCCGTGTCCAACACACCACAATACTCATCCTCTAAACGTGTCTAACACACCACAATACTCATCCTCTAAATGCACGTTTAGAGGATGAGTATTGTGG
>NW_013825415.1:0-852 GCF_000517525.1 Limulus polyphemus
CCTGATGCATGCACGGTGCTCTCAATAGCGACCTGATCCGAGTGAACTCTGGAAGAATCAATATTTTCTACTTGCTGATCTTGTGCATACAAACTGGTGATTACTTCAACATTTGCTTCTGGTTTGCTTGTATTAAGTGCTGACGTTTTAGGGTCAGTAGGAGGAACTGTTAAAATTTGACTATGATCGACAGAGTCTGAAAAAGCGAGTCCTTGACTGAAAAACTCGTTCTCATTTTCTGATTCAGAAAATTCTTCTTTAAAATGAGAGGGGTGAAAGTGAATTGCATTACCACTGTTACCTGCAGGTATTGTAGTGTTCTGTTGAAGGTCAAATGATAAATGTGCTTGTAATTCATCTCCACTATCTTCTTGAACATCAGGAAAAGACTCAAGACCTTGATATAATGAAGTTTCTTCTGAAATAAAAAACATCACACACTCCGTAACATAAAGACGTGTTCAAAACGTGGCAAGTAGATACTTTCAACAAGTAGGAATGTTAATAATGGTTGGAGACGGCTTTAACACAACGGCAAATGTACAAGGTTTAGTCATCATCACCTGTACATTTGATGTTGTGTTAAACTTATATTAAAGTTTTTCTTCATTACCCATTCAAGCCATCTCCCAGCATTATTAGTCTTAAATCGGGTTCCTCGTCATCGAAAGTAGGAATGTTAAATCATGTTTATTGAAAATCATAACTAGTAAAGAAAACTCAGATAATGATATCTAATACAGTGAAAGTTTAGGTAATGATATCTAATAGAGTTAAGTCAGTTTAACGATAGTTTAGGTAATGATATCTAATAGAGTTAAGTCAGTTTAACGATAGTTTAGGTAATGATAT
>NW_013825416.1:0-927 GCF_000517525.1 Limulus polyphemus
AAATTCTTGTCAAATGTCTTTTTAACAATCAAACTTAAAACCAGAAATCTAAAAATTAAGTGTAAAGCCCAATCTATCGTTTCATATGCCACTTGTCACTGAGTTGTACTGGTTTTGGAGAATTCCATGTTTTATTAGTACGATATGCCAGTTGTCACTGAGTTATACTGGTTTTGGAGAATTCCATGTTTTATCTGTATGATATGCCACTTGTCACTGAGTTATACTGGTTTTGGAGAATTCCATGTTTTATCTGTATGATATGCCAGTTGTTACTGAGTTATACTGGTTTTGGAGAATTCCATATTTTATCAGTACGATATGCCACTTGTCACTGAGTTATTCTGGTTTTGGAGAATTCCATGTTTTATCAGTACAATATGCCACTTGTCACTGAGTTATTCTGGTTTTGGAGAATTCCATATTTTATCAGTACGATATGCCACTTGTCACTGAGTTATTCTGGTTTTGGAGAATTCCATGTTTTATCAGTACAATATGCCACTTGTCACTGAGTTATACTGGTTTTGGAGAATTCCATGTTTTATCAGTACGATATGCCACTTGTCACTGAGTTATACTGGTTTTGGAGAATTCCATGTTTTATCAGTACGATATGCCACTTGTCACTGAGTTGTACTGGTTTTGGAGAATTCCATATTTTATCAGTACGATATGCCAGTTGTCACTGAGTTATTCTGGTTTTGGAGAATTCCATATTTTATCAGTACAATATGCCACTTGTCACTGAGTTATTCTGGTTTTGGAGAATTCCATATTTTATCAGTACGATATGCCACTTGTTACTGAGTTGTACTGGTTTTGGAGAATTCCATGTTTTATAAGTACGATATGCCACTTGTTACTGAGTTGTACTGGTTTTGGAGAATTCCATATTTTATCAGTACGATATGCCAGTTGTTACTG
>NW_013825417.1:0-678 GCF_000517525.1 Limulus polyphemus
GTTGTATTGTAAACAATGTTTACATAACAATTAAACGAGAACATCAATATCTAGATAAGTATTCTAAGTAATCTATTTAAAAGAAAAAGGAAGTAAATAAAGATTTAAAGTAATTACAAATCATCATGATACCCTGATCAGTGTTTTTCCAGTAATCTAAACTATATTTTTTCAGGATATTTCGGAGTGAAAAAGCTGAAAGAACAGGTTTTATCTTTTGGTGAAACTAGCCTGCTGCTTCGAGATCTCCATCCTGGTACAGAGTACACTGTAGAGATTCAGGCAGAGAACAGTATAGGGCTCAGTGAACCTTCTGACCCTGTTACATTTACAACACAGGAGGAAGGTAGGTGTGTTATCTCCATCCTGGTACAGAGTACACTGTAGAGATTCAGGCAGAGAACAGTATAGGGCTCAGTGAACCTTCTGACCCTGTTACATTTACTACACAAGAGGAAGGTAGGTGTCAGATCTTCATCCTGGGAAACAATACACTGTATAGATTCAGACAGACAACAGTGTAGGGCTCAGTGAACCTTCTGACCTTGTTACATTTACTACACAGGAGGAAGGTAGGTGTCAGATCTTCATCCTGGTACACAATACACTATACAGATTCAGACAGACAACAGTATAGGGCTCAGTGAACCTTCTGACCCTGTTTTGTTACCCTGTTAG
>NW_013825418.1:0-629 GCF_000517525.1 Limulus polyphemus
ACAACTCATGTGAAGATTGTTTGATTCATCATGGTGAGCGGTTTTACGGCAAACACCGATATGAAATATACAAAAAAAGTCTTCACTACACTATACAGTTGAGATATCTTACCTAGGTATGACGATATATGACGTGTTTAGTTAGTAACATACCATAGTTGACATCTTTTAACACAATATGACCGTGTGTGTTGTTGAAATATACTATACACTTGAGATATCTTACCTAGGTATGACGATATGTGACATGTGTAGTTAGTAACATACCATAGTTGACATATCTTACCACAGTATGACCGTGTGTGTTGTGTGAAATATACTATACACTTGAGATATCTTACCTAGGTATGACAATATGTGACGTGTGTAGTTAGTAACATACCATAGTTGACATCTTTTACCACAGTATGACCGTGTGTGTTGTGTGAAATATACTATACACTTGAGATATCTTACCTAGGTATGACGATATGTGACGTGTGTAGTTAGTAACATACCATAGTTGACATATCTTACCTAGGTATGACGATATGTGACGTGTGTAGTTAGTAACATACCATAGTTGACATATCTTACCTAGGTATGACAATATGTGACGTGTGTAGTTAGTAACATACCATAGTTGACAT
>NW_013825419.1:0-445 GCF_000517525.1 Limulus polyphemus
GCCTTTATATCCACTTTATATCTATGGTGCTGCTAGTTACTTTCTCTGCCTTTATATCTACTTTATATCCATGTTGCTGCTAGTTCCTTTCTCTGCCTTTATATCTACTTTATATCTATGGTGCTGCTAGTTACTTTCTCTGCCTTTATATCTACTTTATATCTATGTTGCTGCTAGTTGCTTTCTCTCCCTTTATATCTATGTTGCTGCTAGTTCATTTCTCTGCCTTTATATCTACTTTATATCTATGTTGCTGCTACTTGCTTTCTCTCCCTTTATATCTATGTTGATGCTAGTTGCTTTCTCTCCCTTTATATCTATGTTGCTGCTAGTTCATTTCTCTGCCTTTATATCTACTTTATATCTATGCTGATGCTAGTTCCTTTCTCTGCCTTTATATCTACTTTATATCTATGTTGCTGCTAGTTGCTTTCTCTCCCTTTAT
>NW_013825420.1:0-443 GCF_000517525.1 Limulus polyphemus
CTTCTTATTGACAGGCACAATATTGTTAAATCTTGTGTCTTCTAATTGACAGTACACAGTGTTGATAATTCTTGTGTCTTCTTATTGACAGTACACAGTATTGATAAATCCTGTATCTTCTTACTGACAGGACACAGTATTGTTAAATCTTGTGTCTTCTTATAGACAGTACACAGTGTTGATAAATTCTGTATCTTCTTATTGACAGGACACCGTATTTTTAAATCTTGTGTCTTCTTATTGACATTACACATTATTGATAAATCCTGTATCTTCTTATTGACAGGACACAGTATCGTTAAATCTTGTGTCTTGTTATTGATAGTACACAGTATCATTAAATCTTGTGTCTTCTTATTGACAGTACACAGTATTGATAAATCCTTTTCTTCTTATTGTAGAGGACACAGTATTGTTAAATTAATGTTTCTTCTTATTGACAG
>NW_013825421.1:0-444 GCF_000517525.1 Limulus polyphemus
GCCTGTTTCTCACAGCGTATATTTATTTATTGGCCTGTTTCTCACACTGTATATTTATCTATTGGCCTGTTTCTCACACTGTATATTTATCTATTGGCCTGTTTCTCACACTGTATATTTATCTATTGGCCTGTTTCTCACACTGTATATTTATCTATTTGCTACTTTTACTCTAACTGCAGGAACCCAAATTAAAATGAATGAAATAAGTTCTAACATATTTTCTGTAGTAAATTTGAAAGTTTCTGAGAAAAGAAATATATTGAAACACAGTACAGAATTGAAGAAAAAAAAACAAAGAAAACTGTTTCGCCAGTAAAGGCATCATCAGATGAAGACTGAAACGGTTTGTAAACAGGTTTATATATAGTTTAACCAAAGAACCGGAAATAACCTTGACATTCACCTTGAGACGAGGAGGAGGAGCATAAGTTGGTTTGGTAT
>NW_013825422.1:0-445 GCF_000517525.1 Limulus polyphemus
AAAAGCATAGCATACAATAATACAAAAACTATATATGAGCTTTGAAATCCACAATACAATTACCAATATTTCATAAAAAAACATAGTCAAAATAATAGAAGTTTCTAGACTTGATTTGTTGAATTCAAAATGTTACAAAATTATGGCTTACAAATTCCTCAAAATACATTGTATGTAACTGGTATGTTAGATGTAATAATTCATATAAACCTATGTTCGACATATTTGTGCAAAGAAGAGAAAACCTTTTTTAAATAAACATTTTTAACTTGCAGAATTCTAAGATTTTTTAGGTTTCGATAATATGGTAGAACAGCAGGAATTCCGTTTGAGATAAGAATCACAAAAAAATGTGTGATCGTCACCAAGTTTATAATGTATGGCATCTTTTATCTCAGTATCTATAAAGTTCTAACAAACAAGGAGTTGCTGCAATTTTCTCTAT
>NW_013825423.1:0-443 GCF_000517525.1 Limulus polyphemus
TCCTAGCTATACAGTAAAATCTTTGTCGTAGGTGACTCAATGTCTTCTTAATTCCGAGATGTCCTCCTGTTAAATTATCATGGGATTGACGCAGCACAACTTCCCGTAACTTCCTCGGTATAACTGTTTGCCAAGTCGTCAATTTCCCATCTGTAGTTTCCCATCTCCGAAGAAGAATACCATCTTCAAGCTTTAACTGGTCCCATTGCACCCAATAGTGCTTTGTCACTGGGCTTAGACTAGACACCTTCTCCCAAGCAGGGCGCAAAACACTTGCTTTTAAAAAATCAATTATTGGCTTCAAATCTTGATTTTTCTCCTGCTCTGCTTTAATATCAATATTTGGTTCCACTTCACCATCATCAACTTCTTCAATCACTTTGACTTCAGCTTGATGACACGTAATTAGTTCAACCTCTCTTTTAACAGTTACCAGATCTTGG
>NW_013825424.1:0-513 GCF_000517525.1 Limulus polyphemus
AATACAACAGTCATTCTACCACTTACATCAATAATTAAATTACTTCATAATAAAATATAACAGTCATTCTACAACTTACATCAATAATTAAATTAGTTCATAATAAAATACAACAGCCATTTTACAACTTACATCAATAATTAAATTATTCCATCATAAAATACAACAGCCATTCTACAACTTACATTAATAACTAAATTATTTCATAATAAAATATAAAAGTCATTCTACAACTTACATCAATAATTAAATTATTTCATAATAAAATACATCAGCCATTCTTCAACTTACATCAATAATTAAATTATTTCATAATAAAATACAACAGCCATTCCACAACTTACATCAATATTACAATTATTTCATAATAAAATACAACAGTCATTCACAACTTACATCAATAATTACAATTATTTCATAATAAAATACAACAGTCATTCTACAACTTACATCAATAATAAATTATTTCATAATAAAATACAACAGCCATTTTACAACTTACATCAATAATAC
>NW_013825425.1:0-1018 GCF_000517525.1 Limulus polyphemus
GTCTAACACACCACAATACTCATCCTCTAAACGTGTCTAACACACAACAATACTCATCCTCTAAACGTGTCTAACACACCACAATACTCATCTTTTAAACGTGTCTAACACACCCACGTTTAGAGGATGAATATTGTGGTGTGTTAGACACGTTTAGAGGAGGAGTATTGTGAGTATTGTGGTGTGTTAGACACGTTTAGAGGATGAATATTGTGGTGTGTTATTCTAAATATGTCTAACACACAACAATACTCATCCTCTAAAAGTGTCTAACACACAACAATACTCATCCTCTAAACGTGTATAACACACCACAATACTCATCTTTTAAACGTGTCTAACACACCACAATACTCCTCCTCTAAACGTGTCTAACACACCACAATATTCATCCTCTAAACGTGCCTAACACCACAATACCCATGAGTATTGTGGTGTGTTAGACACTTTTAGAGGATCCTCTAAACGTGGCTAACACCACAATACTTATATTCTAAATGTGTCTAACACACCACAATACTCATCCTCTAAACCTGTCTAACACACCACAATACTCATCCTCCAAACGTGTCTAACACACCACAATACTCATCCTCTAAACGTGGCTAACACCACAATATTTATATTCTAAATGTGTCTAACACACCACAATACTCATCCTCTAAACGTGTCTAACAGAAAACAATACTCATCCCGTAAACGTGTCTAACACACCACAATACTCATCCTCTAAAAGTGTCTAACACACCAATATACTCATCCTCTAAACGTGGCTAACACCAAAATACTTATATTCTAAATGTGTCTAACACACCACAATACTCATCCTCTAAACGTGTCTAACACACCACAATACTCATCCTCTAAATGTATTTAACCTACCGCAATGCTCATCCTCTAAATTATAAGTATTGTGGTGTTAGCCACTTATTGTGGTGTGTTAGACACGTTTATAGGATGAGTATTTTTGTGTGTTAGACACATTTAGAATCATCCTCTAAACGTGTCCTAACACACC
>NW_013825426.1:0-1130 GCF_000517525.1 Limulus polyphemus
TGTAATGTCAATAAGAAGACACAAGATTTGACAATACTGTGTACTCTCAATAAGAAGACACAAGATTTAACAATACTGTGTACTGTCAATTGTCTTCTTGACAGTACACAGTATAGTTAAATCTTGAAGTCGTGTGTCTTCTTATTGACAGTACACAGTATTGTTAAATTTTGTGTTTTCTTATTGACAGTACACAGTATCGTTAAATCTTGTGTTTTCTTTTTGACAGTACACAGTATCGTTAAATCTTGAGTCTTCTTATTGACAGTACACAGTATCGTTAAATCTTGTGTCTTCTTATTGACAGTAAACAGTATCGTTAAATTTTGTGTCTTTTATTGATAGTACACAGTCTTGCTAAATCTTGTGTCTTCTTATTGAAAGCACACAGTATCGTTAAATCTTGTGTCTTCTTATTGAAAGCACACAGTATCGTTAAATCTTGTGTCTTCTTATTGAAAGTACACAGTATCGTTAAATCTTGTGTCTTCTTATTGAAAGGACACAGTATCGTTAAATCTTGTGTCTTCTTATTGACAGTACACAGTATCGTTAAATCTTGTGTCTTCTTACAGTATCGTTAAATCCTTTGTCTTCTTATTGACAGTACACAGTATCGTTAAATCTTGTGTCTTCTTATTGACAGAACACAGTATCGTTAAATCTTGTGTCTTCTTATTGACAGTACACAGTATCGTAAAATCTATTGTCTTTTTATAGATAGTACACAGTATTGCTGTACTATCAATAAGAAGACACATGATTTAGTGATACTGTGTACTGTCAATAAAATACACAAGATTTAACGATACTGTGTACTGTCAATAAGAAGACAAGATTTAACGATACTGTGTAATGTCAATAAGAAGACACAAGATTTAACGATACTGTGTACTGTCAATAAGAAGACACAAGATTTAACGATACTGTGTACTGTCAATAAAAAGACACAAGATTTAACGATACTGTGTACTTTCAATAAGAAGACACAAGATTTAACAATACTGTGTACTCTCAATAAGAAGACACACGATTTAGCAATACTGTGTACTATCTATAAAAAGACAATAGATTTTACGATACTGTGTACTGTCAATAAGAAGACACAAGATTTAACGATACTGTGTACT
>NW_013825427.1:0-1084 GCF_000517525.1 Limulus polyphemus
CAGTTGTTAATGAAGTCATAATTATGGGTGATTTTAATTTCAGGCATATCGACTGGGAAATACTAGAGTCAAACCATGAGGGAGAAAGGTTTCTAGAAACTGTTCAAGATGGTTTTCTTCACCAACTGGTCAAGGAACCAACTAGAAACAATGATATTTTACATTTATTGTTAACTTCTAATATAGAAATGGTTCAGAAACTGGGTAACATCTGGGTACAAGTGATCATTGCTTTATTAGGTTTGATGTTTCGCTGCATATGGAGATCAGAAATAATAATATTCTGGTTACAAATTTTAAAGAAATGAGACAAGAATTATCTGTTATGAATTAGGCAGCTGAATTATTTGGAGACAAATGAAATGAAAAAACATTTAAATATTCAAAATAAACACATTCATTACAGAAAGAATAGTGTGGCTGTAAGTAAAGAACCAGGCTGGTTTTACACCCTTTGTGAAATTTGTGATACTTTTATTTTATCTCAAATTGATTGGTATGATGGGAGATTTAGAAGATTTACCCTTAATAAATGTAAAGAAATCCTTACTGTTAATTTTGATATTTTCAGCCAACATTTTCTCATACATCCTTTTTGCTGTCCTAATTTATCAACTATCTTCATCTATAAATCCTAACATTTTGTCAAGGGTCCTACTTTTTCTCCAGTTTTTACTAACAAATATTTTAGCAATATTTCACATCTTGAACAGTTGATAGATGAGAACAAAGTCAAATACGACAATTGTATTAATTCTGAGCTTGTTAAGAAAACAAACTGAGAAGTTTAAAGAACAATAATGCTCCTGGGCCAGATAATATTTCCCCAAGGGTATTGAAGGAGGTTAAGAACTGGACATGTGAGCCGCTTGCTACTATTTTTTTCTAAGTTCTTGAACTGTGGAAATGTGCTAAAGGATTAGAAGTTAGCTCTTTCCAAAGGAGGTGATAATAATTGGCCCATTAGTCCTACTTCAGTTGATGGAAAAGTTTTGGAAAGTTTGATAAAAGATCCATTGCAAAGTCATTCAACAAAGTTTAGAATTTTATTAGATAATCAACATGGTTTCACTAAAGGAAAATC
>NW_013825428.1:0-445 GCF_000517525.1 Limulus polyphemus
GGAAAAAGAAAAGAAACAAGAAGAACGACAAAATAAACAAGAAAAGAAACAAGAAGAACGAGAAGAGAAATTACGGCAGTTGTTAAAGGAAAAAGAAAAGAAACAAGAAGAACAAGAAATTAAACAAGAAGAGAGATTACAGCAGTTGTTAGAGGAAAAGAAAAGAAACAAGAAGAAATATTACAGCAGTGGCAAGAAAACCTACAACAATGGCAGCTCGAACAGCAAAATAAACAAGAGAGATTACAACAGTTGTTGGAGAAAAAAGAAAAGAAACAAGAAGAGAAATTACAGCAGTGGTTGGAGGAAAAAGAAAAGAAACAAGAAGAACGAGAAAATAAACAGGAAGAAAGTCTCCAACAGTTGCAGGAAAGTCAGCAGCAACTACAGGAAAGTCAACAACAGTGGCAACTAGAACAAGAAAGGAAACAGGAAGAAAGTATTC
>NW_013825429.1:0-1023 GCF_000517525.1 Limulus polyphemus
AAGTAAGGCTAAAGATGAGTATGGTGATTATAAATTCGGTAACTAGAGTTATAACTAGGTGTTCGTGGAGTTGCTATACCAAATAACGCTAAAGATGAGTATGGTGGTTATAAATTCTGTAACTAGAGCTACACCTAGGTGTTCGTGGAGTTGTTGTACCAAAAACCGCTACAGATGAGTATGGTGGTTACAAATTCAGTAACTAGAGTTACACCTAGGTGTTCGTGGAGTTGTTGTACCAAGTAAGGCTAAAGATGAGTATGGGGTTATAAATTCGGTAACTACAGTTAACCCTAAGTGTTAATGGAGTAGTTGTACCAAGTAAGGCTAAAGATGAGTATGGTGGTTATAAATTCTGTAACTAGAGCTACACCTAGGTGTTCGTGAAGTTGTTGTACCAAAAAACGCTACAGATGAGTATGGTGGTTACAAATTCAGTAACTACAGTTACACCTAGGTGTTCGACCATATTCATCTTTAGCCTTACTTGGTACAACTATTCCATGAACACATAGGTGTAACTCTAGTTATAGAATTTATAATCACCATACTCATCTTCAGCCTTACTTGGTAAAACTACTTCATGAACACCTTGGTGTAACTATAGTTACCGAATTAATAACCATCATACTAATCTTTAGCCTTACTTGATACAACAACTCCATGAACACCTAGGTGTAACTCTAGTTACCGAATGTGTAACCCCCATACTCATCTTTAGCGTTATTTGGTACAACAACTCAATTTAGCCTCACTTGGTACAACTAATCCATGAACACTTAGGTTTAACTCTAGTTACCGAATTTATAACCAATCACCATACTCATCTTGGTACAACTACTCCATAAACATCTATTATCCTAAGTGTACGTGGAGTTGTTGTACCAAATAACGCTAAAGATGAGTATGTTGGTTACAAATTCGGTAACTAGAGTTACACCTAGGTGTTCGTGTAGTTGGTGTGCCAAATAACGCAACAGATGAGTATGGTGGTTATAATTTATGTAACTAGAGTTACACCTA
>NW_013825430.1:0-671 GCF_000517525.1 Limulus polyphemus
GACACAAGATTTAACGATACTGTGTCCTGTCAATAAGAAGACACAATATATTACGATACTGTGTACTGTCAATAAGAAGACAAAAGATTTAACGATACTGTGTACTGTCAATATAAAGGCACAAGATTTAACGATACTATGTACTGCCTATAAGAAGACACAAGATTTAACGATACTGTGAACTGTCAATAAGAAGGCACAAGATTTAACGATACTGTGTACTGTCAATAAGAAGACACAAGATTTAACGATACTGTGTACTGTCAGTAAGAAGACACAAGATTTAACGATACTGTGTACTGTTAATAAGAAGACACAATATTCAACGATAATGTGTACTGTCAGTAAGAAAACACAATGTTCAACGATAGTGTGTACTGTCAGTAAGAAAACAGAAGATTTAACAATAATGTGTCCTGTCAATAAGAAGACACAAGATTTAAAGATACTGTGTACTGTCAATAAGAAGACACAATATTCAACGATAATGTGTACTGTCAGTAGGAATTATTGTTAAATCTTGTGTTTTGACAGGACACATCTTCTTAGATCTTGTACAGTACACAGTATCGTAATGTCTTCTTATTGCGTTAAATCTTGTATACTGTGTACTTTCAATAAGAAGACAACAAGATTTAACTATACTGTGTACTGTCAATAAGAAGACACAA
>NW_013825431.1:0-446 GCF_000517525.1 Limulus polyphemus
AAATATAATATGACTTCAGAGTCAGGTCTGTTACATGTGTCTGTAATCTGGTGTACTGGTAGTAAATATAATCTGACTTCAGAGTCAGGTCTGTTACATGTGTCTGTAATCTGGTGTAATGGTAGTGAACATAATATGACTTCAGAGTCAGGTCTGTTACACGTGTCTATAATCTGACGTAATGGTAGTGAATATAATATGACTTCAGAGTCAGGTCTGTTACATGTGTCTGTAATCTGGTGTAATGATAGTGAATATAATATGACTTCAGAGTCAGGTCTGTTACATGTGTCTGTAATCTGGTGTACTGGTAGTAAATATAATCTGACTTCAGAGTCAGGTCTGTTACATGTGTCTGTAATCTGGTGTAATGGAAGTGAATATAATATGACTTCAAAGTCAGGTCTGTTACATGTGTCTGTAATCTGGTGTAATGGTAGTGAATC
>NW_013825432.1:0-444 GCF_000517525.1 Limulus polyphemus
CCTTTATGCCCATGAGCTCGATAGTTGCCCACACTGGTCCCCACAATCTTGTAGAATGTCCTGTCACACCACAAAGCTTCTCTATGGCTTCTGGTACTCCTTCGTGATCTAACACCTTGATGCTCACAAGGGTTTGCTGAGACGCAGAGTCTATGACAAAGTTGCACCTTTGGCCATCCAGCTTTCCTGTCCCATAGACACTGTGTGTGCTTGGCATTTTACACCTAGCTGTTGGGACTTTCAAGATGGGGTTGGTGGGCATCGCTCAACATCAACCACTACTGGTCTCCTTGAGGCCAACTTGTTGGTAATATTCCTCCTACACTGGCTCCTCAAATGTACGTGCTTTCCACAGTTCCAACAACCTTTCTGGATACCAGCCTTTCCTGCTGTGGCAACTCCCCTGTGTTGAAGTTGACGCATTGAGCTCTCTTGTGCCCAGGT
>NW_013825433.1:0-632 GCF_000517525.1 Limulus polyphemus
AAAATGGCACCAGAGGGCGAGTTTGTGGGTGACATCGCTAGTAAATCATCAGATGATATATCTACATATAATAACGTCATCAACAGTGTAGTTTTCACTTCTATAGGTAATTATATATATAATAAAAGTTATTAATAGTTTACATGATAAACAGATATTTGAACAAGACGGTTAATATAGCTGATTGTGTTTTCATTTAATGATTAATTTCCATGTGTCATAAAAGTTTTGAATACTTTACAAGTAAGACTATTATTCTAACGAGACAACGATAATAACATAGCTGATACTTTGTACAAACCCGCATTAAGGTAGTTTTGGCTAGCTGCCTTCCCTCTAGTTTAGCATTGCCAAATTAGGGACGGCCAGATGTAGATCGCCCAGCTAAACTGAATTGATTAAAACAATAACACTACGAGTTTCAAATTTTAAGATATTACATATATTTTAAATAAAAGAAGAATTAAACTTTTTTTTACTCCTGAAAATTTATCGCACACCATCTTATTCCAGTCTTAATTATCTTGAAAGCTTAAATTCGAATTCAATTAAAGACTTAAGTTGTAATTCATAATTGATTAATCATGCTGGATGCGGTCCTTTTCAGAGCCTGAGATCTACCGATCCAATAG
>NW_013825434.1:0-446 GCF_000517525.1 Limulus polyphemus
GGGAAATGTAACGTGTGTGTAGATAGTGAGTAATTGAACTGCAGTCAGAGAGCACGAGAGACGTTACAGAGTTTGTTTAGCGCGATTGTTGAAGTTGAGTGTATCGGTAAAGTTATATTTGGAAAGAATAAACTAGTTTTATTAAGAAAGGAGTTGTGTCGCTTAAGTTTCGTCGGAACGAAGTTACGGAAAGTTAATTAACAAACGGAGACGTAACAAATTGGTGTCAGAAGTGGAACGAAAAAAAAAGGAAACGAGAGGCGGAAAATCAAACTACAGCTTAGCAGATTTGATGGCAGCAATACAAAAACAAGAAAAGAAACAAGAAGAACGAGAAAATAAACAGGAAGAGAGACAACAGCAGTTGCAAGAAAACCTGCAACAGTGGCAGCTGGAACAACAAAATAAACAAGCGAGATTACAGCAGTTGTTGGAGTTAAAAGAAA
>NW_013825435.1:0-445 GCF_000517525.1 Limulus polyphemus
AAGACATAAAATTTACCCATACAGTGTACTGTCAATAAGAAGACACAAGATTTAACAATACTGTGTACTGTCAATAAGAAGACACAAGTTTAACAATACTGTGTACTATCGATAAGAAGACGCAACATTTAACGATACTGTGTACTGTCAATAAGAAGACACAAGATTTAACATTACTGTGTACTGTAAATAAGAAGACACAAGATTTAACGATAGTGTTTACTGTCAATAACATGACACAAGATTTATCAATACTGTGTACTATCAATAAAAAGACACGAGATTTAACGATAGTGTGTTTTATCAATAAGAAGACACGAGATTTAACATTACTCTGTACTGTAAATAACATGACACAAGATTTATCAATACTGTGTACTATCAATAAAAAGACACGAGATTTAACGATAGTGTGTTTTATCAATAAAAAGACACGAGATTTACC
>NW_013825436.1:0-444 GCF_000517525.1 Limulus polyphemus
TGCAGTTAGGTAGGCCTTGTGTGCCATGCTCTCCCAGTCCTGTGCCAGCTCTTGCAGGCTCTCCCCCTTAGCACGGACTCTCGTCCTGAACCTGGCCCTGTAGACTTCTGACTGGTTTTGGGTTCCGTGCCTGAGTTCTAAAGCCGACACCAGTGTTCTATAGTTGTGTCTGTCTGCTGCTGTCAACTGTCCAAGTATTTCCAGTGGTTGTCCCTTCAAGCTCGTTGCCAGATATACAGCTTTCTGCTCCTCTGTCCATCCATTCATCTCTGCCAATAACTCAAACTGTGCTCTATATGCTTCCCACGGTGCCCTCCCATCGAATTCCTGTGGCTTCCTTCGCACTGGATCACTCCTATTACTGACATTCATATCTGGGATGTGACTTCTAACGGGACTGAATATGTCTGCATTAGGGTTTAACTGCGGGCTCTGTAAGGGGCT
>NW_013825437.1:0-444 GCF_000517525.1 Limulus polyphemus
GTGGTTGTTATTCTGTTAATTATTAGTATTTCTCTACGGTTGTTATTCTGTTAATTATTAGTATTTCTCTACGGTTGTTATTCTATTAATTATTAGTAATTCTCTACGGTTGTTATTCTGTTAATTATTAGTATTTCTCTACGGTTGTTATTCTATTAATTATTAGTAATTCTCTACGGTTGTTATTCTGTTAATTATTAGTATTTCTCTATAGTTGTTATGACGTTACCAGTCTATAGTGTTCTCACAGTCTGATATAACATAGGTTTGGTATGTTAGCAGTCTATAATGTTCTCACAGTCTGATATAACATAGGTTTGGTATGTTAGCAGTCTATAATGTTCTCACAGTCTGATATAACATAGGTTTGGTATGTTACCAGTCTATAATGTTCTCACATTCTGATATAACATAGGTTTGGTATGTTAGCAGTCTATAATGTTC
>NW_013825438.1:0-444 GCF_000517525.1 Limulus polyphemus
TACTTCCGACTGCAGTTCAATTACTCACTATCTATCTACCCACCTCACATTCCCCTCCTTTATATATACCAGCCCACCCTACATCGAGCAATTACTTGAGCATTCCCGAAAGAACAAGATAGTTCTAGAAACTAGAGGGCGCCATAGTGGTCACGTGACTCGCTGACGCAACACTGCCCCCTCCTTAATATTGTTCGTCCCGAACAATAACCACATATGATAAACCAATAACAATTAACTTAATTAAAATGTACAGAATTACAAACATAAAATTACAATTCGACAAAGTCTCTTAATTTTACGGGACGTGTCTTCTTCCGTACTGGTCTCCGTCTTGTTGGATTCTGCTTCATGTGGGGTTCATCTGCTTCATCAGGAAATGTCCTATCATCGGTAACAGTCACATTAGTGGTTGTAACTTCATCAAGAGCTTCACCGTTTCCC
>NW_013825439.1:0-445 GCF_000517525.1 Limulus polyphemus
AGGAAATGTTTAAACTACGCCAACCAAAATGTTAGTAGAAATTAAAGGTGCGATAAAAGAGTATCGTATCGTGAAGTCGTGATACGATTGTATCCATACATCGTCCAATAAGATACGATTTTATCCATACATCGTCCAATAAGATACGATTGTATCAATACATCGTCCAATGAGATACGATTGTATCAATACATCGTCCAATAAGATACGATTGTATCCATACATCGTCCAATAAGATACGATTTATGTATCTTCACTAAATTTAGCAAACTTTCAGTAAACATTACAATTCTTTTGTGCAAAAAAAAATCAGAATTTCTAATAAAGTAGTTTTGCTAAAAATTAATGATTCAATAAAGGAAGATGAGTATTGTCTTCATTTCTTTTATCAAAACATTACATGCAAAGTAACATAACAAAATAACAATACAGATAGACAGATTTT
>NW_013825440.1:0-680 GCF_000517525.1 Limulus polyphemus
GATTATACAAGATAAATTATCTAGTATTAATACTTCTATTAGGATTATACAAGATAAATTATCTAGTATTAATTACTTCTATTAGGATTATACAAGTAAATAATTATACAAGATAAATTATCTAGTATTAATTACTTCTACTAGTATTATACAAGTAAATAATTATACAAGATAAATTATCTGGTATTAATACTTCTATTGGGATTATACAAGTAACTAATTATACAAGATAAATTATCTAGTATTAATTATTTTTATTAGGATTATACAAGATAAATTATCTAGTATTAATACTTCTATTAGGATTATACAAGATAAATTATCTAGTATTAATTATTTTTATTAGGATTATACAAGTAAATAATTATACAAGATAAATTATCTAGTATTAATTATTTCTATTAGGATTATACAAGTATCTAATTATACAAGATAAATTATCTAGTTATTAATACTTCTATTAGGATTATACAGATAAATTATCTAGTATTAATTATTTTATTAGGATTATACAAGTAAATAATTATACAAGATAAATTATCTAGTATTAATTATTTCTATTAGGATTATACAAGATAAATTATCTAGTATTAATACTTCTATTAGGATTATACAGATAAATTATCTAGTATTAATTATTTTTATTAGGATTATACAAGTAAATAATTATACAAGATAAA
>NW_013825441.1:0-445 GCF_000517525.1 Limulus polyphemus
CACATTAAACTAACGATCATCGTTTCAATCATCTATACAACTATATAAACATATTAAACTAACGATCATCGTTTCAATAATCTATACAACTATATAAACACATTAAACTAACGATCATTGTTTCAATCATCTATACAACTATATAAACACATTAAACTAACGATCATCGTTTCAATCATCTATACAACTATATAAACATATTAAACTAATGATCATTGTTTCAATCATCTATACAACTATATAAACATATTAAACTAATAATCATTGTTTCAGTCATCTATACAACTATATAAACATATAAACAATCATCGTTATATTCATCTATACAACTATATAAACCTATAAACAATTATCGTTTTATTCATCTATACAACTATATAAACATATAAACAATCACCGTTATATTCATCTATACAACTATATAAACATATAAACAATCATCGTT
>NW_013825442.1:0-444 GCF_000517525.1 Limulus polyphemus
GAGTGACAATTAAATCCCACTATTCAGTCAGAAAAAAGCAGCTCGTGAGATGGCAATGGATTCTGTTGACTAGCTGCCTGCCCTCGAGCCTATCTATCAGATCAAGAATAGTGTTACGTCTCCGTTTGTTAATTAACTTCCCGTAACTTCGTTCCGATGAAACTTTAGCGACACAAGTATTTACTTAATAAAACTGGTTTATTCTTTCCGAATATAACTCTGCGATACACTTAATCTCAATATTCGCGCTAAAACAAACAGTATCACGAACGAACGTTAACTTCAACAATACTTCTGACTGCAGTTCAATTACACACTATCTACACACACATTATTGCGTCACGTTGTCACCCTCTTTTATATACCAGTCTACCCTATCTAGTAAATACTAGAGCATTCGCCAAAGTACAGGATAATTCAAGAAAGGAGAGAGCGTGAGAATCA
>NW_013825443.1:0-442 GCF_000517525.1 Limulus polyphemus
CTTGGGACTTACTTCTTCTCAATAATAGGGCACTGGTAACGGATCAGACGTTACCAGTGAAAGTGGGTTTTCCCGGGGCACTCCCGTTTCCCCCACATTAAATTCTCGGCATAGGATTTCTAAATCCCCGCCGCCCTGAAGGACCATCTGTCCGAAATCGGCCGTTTATTATTACTAGAGCCTTAAGGTATTCTGCTTCACTCTTTTTAAAAAATTCTAGATTTAAAAAATTTTTAATTTTTGTTCTCTCCTCTTGTTTACTTAATTACCGTTAGCCCACTCGGCTCAGTACTCCGCTGACCTCTAAATGTCATATAACCTTTTATCACGAGCAGGGTGAAGGAGGATTGTTTAATCTTCGAGCACCCTAGATTGATAATTGTTTCCGAAGGAAACAATTATTTTTAAATCTAAATAACTGCCAGGAACCAACCGAACCAAC
>NW_013825444.1:0-445 GCF_000517525.1 Limulus polyphemus
AGGGATCAGTTCGTAGATGCCTTGGACAGTCCACAACTTAAGATACAAGTGAAGCAAGCCCACCCCTCTACCATGCAGGATGCAATGGCCAGAGCTCTCGAATTTAAATCCTACGTTAAGTTCAGCACAGAGTTACCGAGGTTGGTGCAGTCATCTGGATTCAAGGCCAGAAAAGTTCAGCTTTCAGAGAGGATTGAGGGACTTTGCTGGCACTGTACCAAACCTGGGCACAAGAGAGCTCAATGCTGGAAACTTCAACACAGGGGAGATGCCATAGCAGGAAAGGCTGGTATCCAGAAAGGTTGTTGGAACTGTGGAAAGCACGGACATTTGAGGAGCAAGTGTAAGAAGAATATTACCAACAAGTCGGCCTCAAGGAGACCAGTAGTGTTTGGTGTTGAGCAACGCCCACCAACCCCCATCATGAAAGTCCCTACAGCTAGGT
>NW_013825445.1:0-445 GCF_000517525.1 Limulus polyphemus
ACATACTACAACCACAGAATGATAATAGTAAAACCACATACTACAACCACAGAATGATAATAGTGAAAACTACATACTACAACCACAGAATGATAATAGTAAAACTACATACTACAACCACAGAATGATAATAGTAAAACTACATACTACAACCACAGAATGATAATAGTAAAAACTACATACTACAACCACAGAATGATAATAGTAAAACCACATACTACAACCACAGAATGATAATAGTAAAACTACATACTACAACCACAGAATGATAATAGTAAAACTACATACTACAACCACAGAATGATAATAGTAAAACCACATACTACAACCACAGAATGATAATACTAACAAACTGCATTCTACCATCAGAAAATGTTAATGCTAACATGATCACCATAAGATATTAATACTAACAGACTTCCACTACAAACACTACAAAGCCTGG
>NW_013825446.1:0-445 GCF_000517525.1 Limulus polyphemus
GACTATAATGACATCATATCAAAGGTACGTATAACACTACTATAATGGCATCACACCAAAGGTACGTATAACACTACTATAATGGCATCACACCAAAGGTACGTATAACACTACTATAATGGCATCATACCAAAGATACGTATAACATGACTATAATGACATCACACCAAAGGTACGTATAACACGACTATAATGACATCACACCAAAGGTACGTATAACACGACTATAATGACATCACACCAAAGGTACGTATAACACGACTATAATGGCATCATATTAAAGGTATGTATAACACGACTGTAATGACGTCATTTCAAACGTACGTATAACACTACTATAATGGCATCATATTAAAGGTATGTATAACACGACTGTAATGACGTCATTTCAAACGTACGTATAACACTACTATAATGGCATCATATCAAAGATACGTATAACACG
>NW_013825447.1:0-445 GCF_000517525.1 Limulus polyphemus
ATGTAATTGTAAAACACGCAAAAGCGACCCTAAGAACTGCAAAACCCAAAATGTGAAACCACAAGTTTTCAAGTATCTCCGCGTGGACCCAACAAACCTTCACGCCAAATTTGGTGAAGATCCATCAACAGGAGGCAAAGTAGTGGTAAAAAGCGCCAAATGCAAAACACAAAATTTGTATGTACCCCCACATGAACCTAATGAACCTCCATACCGATTTTGGTGAAGATCCTGCGAAGTAGTTACATGGACAGACAACAGACAGTACTGTTATATTATATAGATACATACAGCAGACAGTACTATTCTATTTATATAGATACACACAACATACAGTACTATTATATTTATATAGATACATACAACAGACAGTACTATTCTATTTATATAGATACACACAACATACAGTACTATTATATTTATATAGATACATACAACAGACAGT
>NW_013825448.1:0-447 GCF_000517525.1 Limulus polyphemus
CATTAAGAATCAAATATATAATTTTTTATGAAAATGATGAGCACTTTATTACACGGAGAAACATCCAACTTTCTTACATAATTACTAGAATCTAAACAATAACAATAACGTTCAAATAGGAATGTTTATAAAGTGAAATACCTACAGCTGTTTAATGGTAGATGGAGCTGTACACGTTAAGGTGTTTCTTTTGTTTAATGAAGGATGATCAGATGCTTGAACTTTTAGCTGTGGTGGAAAGGACTTGTTTGAAGATTCTAAGCTCCAAAGAAAATTTATTAATTCATTTTAAGTTTACCATCTTAAATTTGATAAATACAAAAAATATTTAAAAAAAATTTTTTTTTGTCCAAAAATAAAAGTACTTTGTTGCAACATTTAAAACAATCATGCTCTATATAAAAAGTGACTTATAATTTTTTCTTATTCCATAATATTCCAACTGAA
>NW_013825449.1:0-444 GCF_000517525.1 Limulus polyphemus
CCGACAGACACAACTATAGAGCACTGGTAGAGGCTCTAGAACTCAGGTACGGAACCCAGAATCAGTCAGAAGTCTACAGGGCTAGGTTTAGGACAAGAATCCGTGCTAAAGGGGAGAGCCTGCAAGAGCTGGCACAGGACTTGGAAAGCATGGCACACAAGGCCTATCCAACTGCACCACCCGATCTCCTCAAGTTGTTGCTGAGGGATCAATTCGTACATGCCTTGGACAGTCCACAACTTAAGATACAAGTGAAGCAAGCACACCCCTCTACCATGCAGGATGCAATAGCCTTGAATCCTACGTTAAGTCCAGCACAGAGGTACCAAGGTTGGTACAGTCATCTGGATTCAAGGCCAGAAAAGGTCAGCTTTCAGAGAGGTTTGAGGGACTTTGCTGGCACTGTAATAAACCGGGGCACAAGAGAGCTCAATGTTGGAAACT
>NW_013825450.1:0-445 GCF_000517525.1 Limulus polyphemus
ATTTACTGGTAATTAGGAGTGACTTTAAATAACTAGATATTATCTTAGTGTACATGAACATGGTTGAGTTAAACATATGAAAAAGGAACAAGATTACAACTTATATTCTTTATTTTAGAGTAAACAAAGAGTCTTTACACGTAATTAGGAGTCATTTTATATAGCAAAATGTTACCTTTGTGTACATGAAAACAGTTGTGTTAAACTTATGAAGAAGGAACAAGATTACAACTAATATTATTAAGTTTATAAAAAACAAAGATTATTTACTGGTAATTAGGAGTCACTTTAAATAACTAGATATAATCTTAGTGTACGTGAATATGGTTGTGTGAAACATATGAAAAGGAACAGGATTACAGCTTATATTTTTTGTTTTATAGTATTTACACGTAATTAGGAATCATTTTAAATTGGTAGATGTTATAATAATATATGTGAACAT
>NW_013825451.1:0-444 GCF_000517525.1 Limulus polyphemus
AAAATAATACAACAAAACAAGATCAGTGACAGCTATGGTTAATTCAATAAAATAATACAACAAAACATGGTCGGTGATGCTTATGACAAATGTAAACAATACAGCAAAAGAAGATCAGTGACAGCTATGATTAATTCAATAAAACAATACAACAAAACCTGGTCGGTGATGCTCATGACAAATGTAAACAATACAACTAAACAAGATCAGTGACAGCTATGGTTAATTCAATAAAATAATACAACAAAACAAGATCAGTGACAGCTATGGTTAATTCAATAAAATAATACAACAAAACAAGATCAGTGACAGCTATGGTTAATTCGATAATATAATACAACAAAACAAGATCAGTGACAGCTATGGTTAATTCAATAAAATAATACAACAAAACAAGATCAGTGACAGCTATGGTTAATTCAATAAAATAATACAACAAAACAT
>NW_013825452.1:0-440 GCF_000517525.1 Limulus polyphemus
TGTCCTGTCAATAAAAAGACATAAGATTTAACAATACTGTGTCCTGTCAGTAAGAAAACATAAGATTTAACAATAATGTGTCCTGTCAGTAAGAAAACACAAGATTTAACAATAATGTGTCCTGTCAATAAAAAGACATAAGATTTAACGATACTGTGTACTGTCAGTAAGAAAACACAAGATTTAACAATACTGTGTACTGTCAGTAAGAAAACACAAGATTTAACAATAATGTGTTCTGTCAGTAAGAAAACACAAGATTTAACAATAATGTGTCTTGTCAATAAGAAGACACAAGATTTAACGATACTGCGTACTGTCAGTAAGAAAACACAAGATTTAACAATAATGTGTCCTGTCAATAAGAAGACACAAGATTTAACGATACTGTGCACTGTCAAAGTAAGAAGACACAAGTATTTAAAGATACTGTGTACTTT
>NW_013825453.1:0-445 GCF_000517525.1 Limulus polyphemus
ATGAATCTTACATAGTTCAATATGAATCTTACATAATTCTATATGAATCTTACATAGTTCAATATGAATCTTACATAATTCTATATGCATCTTACATAATGCTATATGAATCTTACATACTTATATATATACATATATATATATCTTACATACTTCTATATTAATCTTACATAGTTCTATATGAATCTTCATTTAGTGAATGAATCTTACATAATTCTATATGAATTTTACATACTTCTATATAAATCTTACATACTTCTATATGAATCTTACATACTTTTATATATATCTTACATACTTCTATATGAATCTTACATACTTCTATATGAATCTTACATACTTTTATATATATCTTACATACTTCTATATTAATCTTACATAGTTCTATATAAATCTTCATTTAGTGAATGAATCTTGCATAATTCTATATGAATCTTACATACTT
>NW_013825454.1:0-445 GCF_000517525.1 Limulus polyphemus
CAATACTATATATATATCATACCATGCGTGAAAGTCTCATTATATTTTTAAAGGAGACACAATTGTAATGAAACTTTGTTAGGAACTTCCCCTTATGATGTTGAAAAGTCGTGCGAAGTTTCATCCAAATCGGACTTAAACTGTGGGAGGAGTTTTGCGGATAGACGGACATTAACCTCTTGTATATATAAGAAGTAAGATCCAATTCAAAGCAATGATTTTTTATACAAAATATAAAACTATTCTAACATAAGGGAAATTTGTTGCAATGAAACTCAAAAAATATTTATCTCATTTATTACACTTATAGTTTTATATGTTTATTCGTGTGTATATGTAAAACAGCGGGGCAGAAAAAAAGAATTTTATTATATATGAGGAAGGTGTGTGTGAAATAATGTTGGTTTAACGGTACCAAATGTGTGTGTGAAGACCCGTCACATTT
>NW_013825455.1:0-445 GCF_000517525.1 Limulus polyphemus
TTATTGATAGTACACAGTATCGTTAAATCTTGTGTCTTTTTATTGACATTACATAGTATTGTTAAATTTTGTGTCTTCCTATTGACAATACACAGTATCGTTAAATCTTGTGTCTTCTTATTGACAGTTCACAGTATTGATAAATCTTGTATCTTCTTATTGACAGGACACAGTATTGTTAAATCTTGTGTCTTCTAACTGACAGAACACAGTGTTGATAAATCCTGTATCTTCTTATTTACAGAACACAGTATTGTTAAATCTTGTGTCTTTTAATTGACAGTACTCAATGTTGATAAATCCTGTATCTTCTTATTGACAGGACTCAGTATTTTTAAATTTTGTGTCTTCTTATTGACAGTACACAGAATCGTTAAATCTTGTGTCTTCTTATTGACAGTACACAGTATTGATAAATCCTTTATCTTCTTATTGACAGGACACA
>NW_013825456.1:0-445 GCF_000517525.1 Limulus polyphemus
CTTCATTTTAATGAAATCTTAAGAAATAAAGAATTTTCTCTAGATACTCGCTGTTTCTCTTTAATAAACATCTCCATACATTATAATTTAATATCTCATACACAGATGTATACCTCTATATCTATGATGTACTTACTTCATTTCTCTAGATTGTTTCTGTGGGTGTATTATTATTATTCACAATGTGCATGATTAAGTAAATGTCACCTTTCTGCACCGGTCTCGGTTGACGTAAAAATGTTTTAGCAGCTGGTACACACATTGCTATAGAAGAATAGAAAGTAAACTTTCGAAAGTGTATAACTTACTCTTCTAATAACATGTTTTGTAAAGAAAAATCGTAGAAAATCCTGGTTTGTCAAGTTTTTGGCAAGAAATATATAGAACAAACATCAGCTTCCTTGGATATAAGACACAAAGAACAACAAGGTCACATACGTAGAGG
>NW_013825457.1:0-442 GCF_000517525.1 Limulus polyphemus
AATAATGTGAATATATTTCAAGAAGAAACATGCAAGTTTTCGTCAACATAGGCGTATTTGTCTTGAACGGTTACTACTGTACAGAAGGGTTAGTAGTCTCAGTATTAAAGCTATCACTATGTCATGATATGAAAGACTGTTTGGTTTAAATATTAGTGATTAATTTATATTTGGGAGTGAAAGAGTTAAAAGCAGATGATTGTAGAAGTTTTTGTTAATAACTAATTGGTGTTAAGAATATAGTTGGTGTGAAGTTAAGGAACGTAAAAGTGATAAACCTAACGTTTGAGATATATCGTAAGTGAATCATACCAGACTACTATTGCGATAGTATTATAGAAAATAGTTCGGCTTGTCAACTGAGATTCTAAAGTAATTGACCACGCTTACTATTGACTATTGGACTATTGACAAGCAGAGGAGAACTATATATATACACACA
>NW_013825458.1:0-1881 GCF_000517525.1 Limulus polyphemus
AACTGACTAAAAGGACCCTCATCAATGTCAACAAAATTTGGAGGAATGAAGACTAAAAGAATTTTATAACAGTCGACAAAATATAGTTTAAGAAGGATTAAAAATACCATTATGAAAGTCATTAAAATATAGTGTAAGAAAGACTAAAAATACCGCTATCGAAGTCGAAAATATCTTGACTATGAAGGCCTAAAAATTCAGTTATGAAAGTCGACAAATTCGAGTAGAAGAAAACTAAAAACACGTTTTCAAAGTAAACAAAATCTAGTGGAAAACTGACTAAAAGGACCCTTATCAATGTCAATAAAATCTGGAGGAAGGAAGACTAAAAGTCCGTTATAACAGTCGACAAAATGTAGTGGAAAACTGACTAAAAGTTCCCATATCAATGTCAACAAAATCTAGTGTAAGGAAGACTAAAAGACCGTTATAACAGTTGACAAAATATAGTTTAAGGATTAAAAATACCATTATGAAAGTCATTAAAATATAGTGTAAGAAAGACTAAAAATACGTCTATAAAAGTCGGAAATATCTAGTCTAAGAAGGCCTTAAAAGACAGTTATGAAAGTCGACTAAATCGAGTGGAAGAAAACTAATAACACGTTTTCAAAGTCAACAAAATCTACTGGAAAACGGACTAAAAGGACCCTTATCAATGTCAACAAAATCTGGAGGAAGGAAGACTAATAGACCGTTATAACAGTCGACAAAATTTAGTGGAAAACTGACTAAAAGGACCCATATCAATGTAAAAAAAACTAGTGGAAGGAAGAATAAAAGACCATAATAACAGTCGACAAAATAAGTGGAAGGAAGACTAAAAGACTGTTATAACAGTCGACAAAACATAGATTAAGAAGGATTAAAAATACCATTATGAAAGTCATTAAAATACAGTGTAATTTTTAGGCCTTCTTAGACTAGATTTTTTCGACTGTGATAGAGGTATTTTTACTCTTTCCAAAGTTATGAAAGTCAACAAAATCTAGTGGTAAACTGACTAAAAGGACCCATATCAATGTCAACAAAATCTAGTGGAAGGAAGACTAAAATACCGTTATAACAGTCGATAAAATATAGTTTAAGGATTAAAAATACCATTATGAAAGTCATTAAAATATAGTGTAAGAAAGAGTAAAAATACCGCTATCAATTATAACGGTCTTTTAGTCTTCCTTCCACTAGATTTTGCTGACATTGATATGGGTCCTTTTAGTCAGTTTCCACTATATTTTGTCGACTGTTAAAACGGTCTTTTAGTCTTCGTTCCACCAGATTTTTAGGACACCGATATGGGTCCTTTTAGTGAGTTTTCCACTAGATTTTGTTGACTTTGAAAACGTGTTTTTAGTTTTCTTCCAAGCGATTGTCGATTTTCATAACTGTCTTTTTAGGCCTTCTTAGACTAGACATTTTCAAATCAGTCGACAAAATATAGTTTAAGAAGGAATAAAAATACCATTATGAAAGTCATTAAAATATAGTGTAAGAAAGACTAAAAATACCTCTATCAAAGTCGAAAATATCTAGTCTAAGAAGGCCTTAAAAGACAGTTATGAAAGTCGACAAAATCGAGTGGAAGAAAACTAATAACACGTTTTCAAAGTCAACAAAATCTAGTGGAAAACGGACTAAAAGGACCCTTATCAATGTCAACAAAATCTGGAGGAAGGAAGACTAATAGACCGTTATAACAGTCGACAAAATTTAGTGGAAAACAGAATAAAAGGACCCATATCAATGTCAACAAAATCTAGTGGAAGGAAGACTAAAAGACCGTTATAACAGTCGATAAAATATAGTTTAGTGGAAGGAAGACTAAAAGACTGTTATAACAGTCGACAAAACATAGATTAAGAAGGATTAAAAATACCATTA
>NW_013825459.1:0-852 GCF_000517525.1 Limulus polyphemus
TACTACAACTGTGATGTAGCACAAAGCCCACAGAACTAACACCATTGCTGTGTTTGTAGTATCAGTCAGGTCAACACTGATGTAACACAAAGCCCACAGAACTAACACCATTGCTGTGTTCATAGCATCAGTCAGGTTAACTGTGATGTAACACAAAGCTTACAGAACTAACATCATTGCTGTGTTTGTAGTATCAGTCAGGTCAACACTGATGTAGCACAAAGCCCACAGAACTAACACCATTGCTGTGTTTGTAGTATCAGTCAGGTCAACACTGATGTAGCACAAAGCCCACAGAACTAACACCATTGCTGTGTTTGTAGTATCAGTCAGGTCAACACTGATGTAGCACAAAGCCCACAGAACTAACACCATTGCTGTGTTCGTAGTGTCAGTCAGGTTAACTGTGATGTAGCACAAAGCCCACAGAACTAACACCATTGCTGTGTTTGTAGTATCAGTCAGGTTTTTCCCACAGAACTAACACCATTGCTGTGTTTGTGCTACATCACAGTTAACCTGACTGATACTACAAACACAGCAATGGTGTTAGTTCTGTTGTCTTTGTGCTACATCACAGTTAACCTGACTGATACTACAAACACAGCAATGGTGTTAGTTCTGTTGTCTTTGTGTTACATCAGTGTTGACCTGACTGATACTACAAACACAGCAATGGTGTTAGTTCTGTGGGCTTTGTGTTACATCAGTGTTGACCTGACTGACACCACAAACACAGCAATGGTGTTAGTTCTGTGGGCTTTGTGCTACATCACAGTTAACCTGATTGATACCACAAACACAGCAATGGTGTTAGTTCTGTGGGCTTTGTGTTACATCACAGTTAACCTG
>NW_013825460.1:0-445 GCF_000517525.1 Limulus polyphemus
GTGTCTTCTTATTGATAGTACACAGTATCGTTAAATCTTGTGTCTTTTTATTGACAGTACACAGTATCGTTAAATCTTGTGTCTTCTTATTGACAGTACACAGTTTTGTAAAATCTTGTGTCTTCTTATTGAAAGTACACAGTATCGTTAAATCTTGTGTCTTCTTATTGACAGAACACAGTATTGTTAAATCCTGTGTCTTTTTATTGACAGTACACAGTATTGTTAAATTTTGTGTCTTCTTATTGAGAGTACACATTATTTATAAATCTTGTGTCTTCTTATTGACAGTACACAGTATAGTTAAATCTTTTGTCTTCTTATTGACAGTACACAGTATTTATAAATCTTGTTTCTTCTTATTGCCAGAACACAATATTGTTAAATCTTGTGTCTTCTAATTGACAGTAAAGAGTATCGTTAAATCTTGTGTCTTCTTATTGAG
>NW_013825461.1:0-826 GCF_000517525.1 Limulus polyphemus
GTATTAACGTTCCGTCCTGTGGAACTGATCATGGTAGCATGTTGTACTAACGTTCCATCCTGTGGAACTGATCATGGTAGCATGTTGTATTAACGTTCCGTCCTGTGGAACTGATCATGGTAGCATGTTCTATTAACGTTCCGTCCTGTGGAACTGATCATGGTAACATGTTGTACTAACGTTCCATCCTGTGGAACTGATCATGGTAAGCATGTTGTATTAACGTTCCATCCTGTTGGACAGATCATGGTAGCATGTTGTATTAACGTTCCGTCCTGTGGAACTGATCATGGTAACATGTTGTATTAACGTTCCATCCTGTTGGACAGATCATGGTAGCATGTTGTATTAACGTTCCATCCTGTTGGACAGATCATGGTATCATGTATTAACGTTCCATCCTGTGGAACTGATCACAGTAACATGTTGTATTAACGTTCCTTCCTGTTGGACAGATCATGGTAGCATGTTGTATTAACGTTCCGTCCTGTTGGACAGATCATGGTAGCATGTTGTACTAACGTTCCATCCTGTTGGACAGATCATGGTAGCATGTTGTATTAACGTTCCATCCTGTTGGACAGATCATGGTAACATGTTGTATTAACGTTCCATCCTGTGGAACTGATCATGGTAGCATGTTGTATTAACGTTCCATCCTGTGGAACTGATCACGGTAACATGTTGTATTAACGTTCTGTCCTGTGGAACTGATCATGGTAGCATGTTGTACTAACGTTCCATCCTGTGGAACTGATCATGGTAGCATGTTGTATTAACGTTCCGTCCTGTGGAACTGATCATGGTAGCATGTTGTATTAACGTT
>NW_013825462.1:0-544 GCF_000517525.1 Limulus polyphemus
GTGTTCTACTCTAATAACGGTAACTGGGGAACAAAACACAACATAAAGTAACTAATAAAAAAATGTTTTAATTCTTTTGTTACCGAGACAGAGTTATAGCAGCCAAGACTTGTTAGGGTTTAAATTACCCTAAAACATCCCGTGATATAAGAACCTAAACATCAAAGATCAACTGTTTTGTACATTCTGGTGTCTACTTCATATGATGAATCACTTTCTAATAACTTTTCTATTGTTATAAGTAAGAACATGGTTGTAGGAGCTGAACGAGGTTTTACTGTACTGTATATTCTGTTGTTATAAGTAAGAACATGGTGGTTGTAGGAGATGAACGAGGTTTTACTGTACTGTATATTCTATTGTTATAAGTAAGAACATGGTGGTTGTAGGACATGAACGAGGTGTTACTGTACTGTATATTCTATTGTTATAAGTAAGAACATGGTTGTAGGAGATGAACGAGGTTTTACTGTACTGTATACAACCACCATGTTCTTACTTATAACAATAGAATATAAAAACCTCGTTCATCTCCACTGTACTG
>NW_013825463.1:0-657 GCF_000517525.1 Limulus polyphemus
CATTACCATCTATATTATAATCTACATTACCATCTATATTATCATCCACATTACCATCTATATTATAATCTACATTGCTACAATCTACATTACCATCTATATTATCATCCACATTACCATCTGTATTATAATCTACATTGCTACAATCTACATTACCATTTATATTATCATCAACATTACCATCTATATTACAATCTACATTACAATTTATATTATCATCTACATTACAATTTATATTATCATCTACATTACAATTTATATTATCATCTACATTATAGTCTACATTGCCATCTATATTGCAATCTACATTATAGTCTACATTAACATCTATATTACAATCTACATTACCATCTATATTACATTCTATATTACCATATATATTATCATCTACATTGCAATTTACGTTACCCTCTATATTACAATCTACATTACCATTTATATTATCATCTACATTACCATCTATATTATCATCCACATTACCATCTATATTATAATCTACATTGCTACAATCTACATTACCATCTATATTATCATCAACATTACCATCTATAGTATCATCAACATTACCATCTATATTACATTCTACATTACCATCTATATTATCATCAACATTACCATCTATATTACAATCTACATTATCATCTATATTACATTCTA
>NW_013825464.1:0-445 GCF_000517525.1 Limulus polyphemus
TGAAAGCAGTGCGTGATTGGCCAACCCCAGACAATGTCACTTGTTCCAGAAATGGGTGATTTACACCAGACAATGTGGGAGAGTTAGAAGTTTCTTGGGACTCTGTACCTATTACCGGAAGTTTGTGAAGGACTTTACCACAATACTAAATCACTATACCAACTGTAGCTTCTTCAGATTTGGTATGCCATACGAACTGCGTTCGGATCAAGGCCGTAACTTTGAATCAGCTGTGTTCCAAGAATGCTGCAAGTTGTTTGGCATCCGAAAAACCAGAACAACGCCACTTCACCCACAATCTGATGGGATAGTAGAAAAGTACAATTGGACACTGGGACAGGAATTGGCAAAGTTTGTAATAGCCGCCAAGATGACTGGGATGTCTTACTCCCTGCACTGTTGATGGCCTATAGAACAGCAGAGCATGAGACCACTGGATACACTC
>NW_013825465.1:0-860 GCF_000517525.1 Limulus polyphemus
AAGAAACAAGATTTAACGATACTGTGTACTGTCAATAGGAAGACACAAAATTTAACGATACTGTGTACTTTCAACAAGAAAACACAAGATTTAACGATACTGTGTACTGTCAATAAGAAGACTAAGATTTAACTATACTGTGTACTGTCAATAAGAAGACCATGATTTAACTATACTGTGTTTTATCAATAAGAAGACACAAGATTTAACAATACTGTGTACTCTCAATAAGGAGACACAAGATTTAACAATACTGTGTACTGTCAATAAGAAGCCAAAGATTTGACGCTACTGTGTACTGTCAATAAGAAGACACAAGATTTAGAAATACTGTGTACAATCAATAAGAACACACAAGATTTAACAATACTGTGTACTGTCACTAAGAAGACACAAGATTTAACGATACTGTGTACTTTCAAAAAGAAGACATAAGATTTAACGCTACTGTGTACTGTCAATAAGAAGACACAAGATTTAACAATACTGTGTACTGTCAATAAGAAGACACAGTACACAGTATCGTAAAATCTTATGTCTTATTATTTAAAGTACAAGGTATCGTTAAATATTGTGTCTTCTTATTGACAGGACACATTATTGTTAAATCTTGAGTTTTCTTACTGACAGTACACACTATAGTTAAATCTTAGTCTTATTATTGACAGTACACAGTATCGTTAAATCTTGTGTTTTCTTACTGACAGGACACATTACTGTTAAATTTTGTGTTTTATTACAGACAGTACACATTATCTTTGAATATTGTGTCTTCTTCTTGAGAGAACACAGTATTGTTAAATCGTGTGTGTTCTTATTGATAGTACACAGTATTTCTAAATCTTGTCACTAAGAAGACA
>NW_013825466.1:0-445 GCF_000517525.1 Limulus polyphemus
CTAAAAACTGCCATGTCGCTGCCTTTATTCACGTACTTACAAATGTATTTGATCAATTTAACGGAGTTACAGTATTCCACGTTTATGTGCACTTTGTATGTTTTTGATAGCAAAGGCGAATATGGAACAACCCACCGGTTATCTACTTCGATGTCACCGTTTCGCATTTGTATGGTTGCTAATTTACCGCCATCTTCTGCTGATCTTCTTCTATATAAAGGATATCCATCGTTTCCTGTAACTGTGTTGGATACTAATGCTCGAGGATATTGTTTAGAGCATTTTCCGTCTATCATGCATGGTGAATTTGGATTCAGTGTACTGCAAGGTCCATGTATCATATTTTTCGTCACAACTTCATACAAATCCTTATCGACGTCGGCATCGGGTATTTCAGCGCATATTACCTCGTCGATTTCGTTTGAAGTGATTTTGTTATAGAGGC
>NW_013825467.1:0-615 GCF_000517525.1 Limulus polyphemus
CTTGTACATCTTCAATCTCTGATCCTTCAATCGTTACTGCCCTGTCCAGATTGTGTCCGACTGTCATGGTCTTAGTTTTCGTTTATCTCCCTTTTTCTTTCTTTTGGTAGTAGATTTTGTCATGAAAAAAGCGATGAATGTTGGTGATGGGATAATGTGGGTTGATGGGACTTTAACTGATTTGGACTTTGCGGATGATATCGCTTTAATTGGGAAAGATAGACAGAACATCCAAGATATGACAAGGAATTTACAAGAGATCGGTAAGGAAGTTGGGCTTAGAATAAGTGCTACGAAAACTAAGACCATGACAGTCGGACACAATCTGGACAGGGCAGTAACGATTGAAGGATCAGAGATTGAAGATGTACAAGAGATTGGTAAGGAAGTTGGGCTTGGAATAAATGCTACGAAAACTAAGACCATGACAGTCGGACACAATCTGGACAGGGCAGTAACGATTGAAGGATCAGAGATTGAAGATGTACAAGAGATTGGTAAGAAAGTTGGGCTTAGAATAAATGCTAAAACTCCAGTAGTTGTGTAAAAACTAACATTGGGACCACGGAGTACTTTAATGTATACAGTGGAGTGAGACAAGGTTGTGTGCCATAA
>NW_013825468.1:0-1113 GCF_000517525.1 Limulus polyphemus
CTTTAGTCTGCAGCCAGTTTGTTAATTAACTCATATATTTACAACATATCTACATGTGTTTGTTTAAATCCGACTTGATTAAATAGGACCCAATATCTCGTATCGTTCTCTGACCCACTGTTGACCTTAGTCTGCAGCCAATGTGTTAATTAACTCATATATTTACAACATATCTACATCTGTTTGTTTAAGACCGACTGGATTAAATAGGAACCAATAGCTAATATCGTTCTATGACCCACTGTTGACTTTAGACTGCAGCCAATGTGTTTATTAACTCATCTATTTACAACATATATTCATTTTTTTCCTCAAGTCCGAGTGGATTAAATAGATCCAATAACAAATATCGTTCTATGACCCACTGTTGACCTTAGTCTGAAGCCAATGTGTTAATTAACTCATATATTTACAACATATCTACATGTGTTTGTTTAAGACCGACTTGATTAAATAGGACCCAATAGCTCGTATCGTTCTATTCGGTCTTAAAGAAACACATGTAGATATGTTGTAAATATATGAGTTAATTAACAAACTGGTTGCAGACTAAAGTCAACAATGGGTCATAGAACGATACTAGCTATTGCGTCCTATTTAATCCAGTCAGTCTTAAACAAACACATGTAGATATATTGTAAATACATAAGTTAATCAATAAACTGGTTGCAGATTAAAGTTAACAGTGGGTCATAGATCGATACTAGCTACTGGGTTCTATTTAATCCAGTCGGTCTTAAACAAACACATATAGATATGTTGTAAATATATGAGTTAATTAACACATTGGCTGTAGACTAAAGTCAACAGTGGGTCAAATAGTCAACAGTGGTTCATAGAACGATAATTGTTATTGGATCTATTTAATCCACTTGGACTTGAGGAAACCAATGAAGATATGTTGTAAATAGATGAGTTAATAAACACATTGTCTGCAGATTAAAGTCAACAATTTGGTTTCCTCAAGTCCAAGTGGATTAAATAGATCCAATAACAATTATCGTTCTATGACCCACTGTTGACTTTAGTCTGCAACCAGTTTGTTAATTAACTCATATGTTTATAACATATCTACATGTGTATGTTTAAGACCGACTGGATTAATACGACCCC
>NW_013825469.1:0-445 GCF_000517525.1 Limulus polyphemus
TAGTTAACCTTTTCAAACCATGTAGGTGATTTCACGCCTTTCACAGGTCACTATATACGCAGTTCTTCTAATAAGTGGTACATCTACATAGCTTTACTACTGATCCTTGGTGGATATTATACAGTGTTTAAGCATTATAATAATCGAATCACCACTGAGTTACACTAAACAAAATGTGATGTGGTTGATTAGGAACTGAGATTAATGTAAATTCAGTTTTACAGAACATGCATAAAATGATGTGATGTGAGAAATGTCAAGTATTTTGTTCTGTTATGAGATACCACCTTCTGATTCAACTAAAATTAATTATACTTGTCTTAAGACAATATTTTAAACGTATTATATTTTTTAAAGCAACATTTTTATCTAGTCGTCATATCCATTGCCGACGACGCGTTTTGTTTAATCAAGAACTCTTCAGGCGGCTGAGATACAACGAACG
>NW_013825470.1:0-1527 GCF_000517525.1 Limulus polyphemus
ATGTTATTAATGAGAGTGTGTTTTTGTTGAAAGTTAGAATACCCCTCATGTTATTAACGAAAGTATGTTTTTGTTGAGAGTTAGAATACCTTTCTTCTTATTAATGAGAGTATGTTTTTGTTGAAAGTTAGAATACCCTTCTTGTTATTAACGAGAGTATGTTATGTTGAGAGTTAAAATACCCTTCGTGTTATTAACCGAGAGTATGTTTTGTTGAGAGTTAGAATACCCTTCTTGTTATTAACGAGAGTATGTTTTTGTTGAGAGTTCGAATAACCTTCTTGTTATTAACCGAGAGTATGTTTTTGTTGAGAGTTAGAATACCCTTCATGTTATTAACGAGAGTATGTTTTTGTTGAGAGTTAGAATACCCTTCATGTTATTAACCAAGAGTATGTTTTTGTTGGGAGTTAGAATACCGTTTATGTTATTAACCGAGAGTATGTTTTGCTTGAGAGTTAGAATACCCTTCATGTTATTAACCGAGAGTATTTTTTGTTGAGAGTTAGAATACTCTTCTTGCTATTAACGAGAGTATGTTTTTGTTAAGAGTTAGAAAACCCTTCATGTTATTAACCGAGAGTATGTTTTTGTTGAGAGTTAGAATACCCTTCTTTTTACATACCAGAGTATGTTTTTGTTGAGATTTACAATACCCTTCTTGTTATTAACCGAGAGTATGTTTTTGTTGAGAGATAGAATACCCTACTTTTTATTAACGAGAGTATGAGAAGGATATATTAACTCTCAACAAGAAACTCTCGTTAATAACAATGTTTTTGTTGAGAGTTAGAATACCCTTCTTTTTATTAACCGAGAGTATGTTTTTGTTGAGTTAGAATACCCTTCTTGTTATTAACCGAGAGTATGTTTTTGTTGAGAGTTAAAATACCCTTCTTGTTATTAACGAGAGTATGTTTTTGTTGAGAGTTAGAATACTTTTCCCTTTATGAACCGAGAGTATGTTTTGTTGAGAGTTAGAATACCCTTCTTGTTATTAACCGAGAGTATGTTTTGTTGAGAGTTAGAATACCAATCATGTTATTAACGAGAGTATGCTTTTGTTGAGAGGTAGAATACCCTTCATGTTATTAATGAGAGTGTGTTTTTGTTGCAAGTTAGAATACCCTTCTTGTTATCAACCGAGAATATGTTTTGTTGAGAGGTAGAATACCCCTCATGTTATTAACGAGAGCATGTTTTTGTTGGGAGTTAGAATACCGTTTATGTTATTAACCGAGAGTATGTTTTGCTTGAGAGTTAGAATACCCTTCATGTTATTAACCGAGAGTATTTTTTGTTGAGAGTTAGAATAGTAAATCTCAACAAAAACATACTCTGGTATGTAAAAAGAAGGGCTCTCAACAAAAACATACTCTCGGGTAATAACAAGAAGGGTATTATAGAATACCCTACTTTTTATTAACGAGAGTATGTTCTTGTTAAGAGTTAATATATTCTTCTTGTTATTAACGAGAGTATGTTTTTGTTGAGAGTTAGAATACCCTTCTTTTTATTAACCGAGAG
>NW_013825471.1:0-470 GCF_000517525.1 Limulus polyphemus
AGATTCCAGTAAATGTTGCTACATCCGTTGATCTGCATGTCACAGCACTTAAATCAACTACAATACCTCCTATGTCAGAGAAGATAATTTGGGTAGGATAAAAGAACATCCTCAAGGAAGCCCAATGCTTGTGGAAGCAGTGGAAGACCTATCCAGCCCAGCGGATTTGAAGATTGGAAGGTCACTTGTGGCAGTTCATCAAGTAGTACCTATAACAGTGGCCAATTTCTCTAAATGTAAGCAGACACTTAAGGAAGGGGCATTGGTGGGTGTGTGCCAGGAGGTAGAGCCAGTCAATGTTAAAGCAAGAAATACGACTATAAAGAAAGGGCATACACTTCCAGAATATTTAACTGACCTCTATAAGAAGAGCATAGTCCATTTATCATCATCACAGGCTTTTCAGGTTAGAGAACTTTTGGCAAATTATGCAGACGTCTTTTCGAAAAGGAGATCATGACCTTGGCTGC
>NW_013825472.1:0-569 GCF_000517525.1 Limulus polyphemus
GGTATATAAAAGAGGGTGACAACGTGACGGGGGAATAATGTAATGTGTGTAGACAGTGTGTAATTGATCTGCAGTCAGAGAGAGACGTATTGTTGTTATAGCGTTTGTTTTAGCGCGACTGTTGAAAATAAGTGTATCGTAAAGTTGTATTCGGAAAGAATAAACCAGTTTTATTAAGTAAGGACTTGTGTCGTTAAAGTTTCGTCGGAACAAAATTACGGAAAATCAATTAACAAACGGAGACGTAACAATATGTTACCAGTATCACTTGAGAAACCTTTAGTATATTTTTTTCATCTCACTAGCAAATATTCGCATGGGTATATAATATAAAAACAACTTCATACCCTTAAAACTTAAACCACCAAAAAAACCATCTTCCCAGATGGCACCAAAGATTTAGTGCATTTTTCATAATAAAACAGAAAAGCCATTACAGAACTGAGAGAATTTGGTACTTTAACCTTGGTGAAGATGTTCTGGACATGTTCATTATTTCTGTAAAAAAATTCAAGTATGTTAGTTCACAACAGAATAAATACTAAACGAGTTATGAATGTATGACTTAG
>NW_013825473.1:0-444 GCF_000517525.1 Limulus polyphemus
GGTTCTTAGTTTAGTTGGTACTACTATTTGTAAAGTTCTACCGTCCTTAACTTTTCTACATAGAATATCTGAATCTATCGTGTACTCCGTTTCGTTTCCTTGCGTTACTTTACTACGTAAATTATTTATTTCGGGATCTTTCTTTTGTTCACTAATTATATGATCTATATCCCAAATTACTTCTGATTCATTTTCATGTTCAGATTGCGCTTCGTTTATTTGATTGATCATTTGTTTTTCGACCGTTTCGTTACTTTCTACTCTAATTCTACTCAGAGCGTCTACGTTAGAATGTTTTTTACCGGGTCTATGTATTATTTCAAAGTCATAATCCTGCAATAATAAAGACCATCTAGCTAATCTAGACGAAGGGCCTTTTAATGTCATTAACCATTTTAAAGGCGCATGATCTGTAATAATGGTAAACTTTCGGCCATATAAATA
>NW_013825474.1:0-444 GCF_000517525.1 Limulus polyphemus
AAATATATGTACAGCGAAATGTACCATAAACATACATTTTACAGACAACTTCTAGATCAAAAACAAATAACAGAGTAAATATCTGTACAGCGAAATGTACCATAAACATACATCCTACAGACAACTTATAAATCAGAGACAAATAACAGAGTAAATATCTGTACAGCGAAATGTACCATAAACATACATCCTACAGACAACTTATAAATCAGAGACAACTAACAGAGTAAATATCTGTACAGCGAAATGTACCATAAACATACATCCTACAGACAACTTATAAATCAGAGACAAATAACAGAGTAAATATCTGTACATGTACAGGGAAATGTACCATAAACATACATCCTACAGACAACTTCTAGATCAGACACAAATAACAGAGTAAATATCTATACAGCGAAATGTACCATAAACATACATCCTACAGACAACTTCTAGACC
>NW_013825475.1:0-476 GCF_000517525.1 Limulus polyphemus
CCTTTTGTAAATCAGCAGTATCCTCTTCATAGCCAGCAATACCCAAGACCTTAATATGTTATCATTACATAGATTGAAATTGGCATTATCTTACCAAATTATGCAAAATAACCCACCTAATGATAGAACACATTACAACAGTGGTGGTAGTTACGAGATTATTTTGATGAAAATATAATAGACCTTCAAGTAAACTTAAACAATGAAGACGACAACACGGCGTAAGACAGGAAATGTATTGAGAATAGGGAAGTTAATCTCATATGTTGAAGTACGTTCAGGAGTTTGTGGGCCAGGTGACTGTTTCAGTAATCGTGAAGACCTATTAAGAACCCTGAAAATGAAGTGACTAATAAGGCTTTGGTAATAGTCACGATAGGCCTAGTATATAGACCTAAACTCTGCAGTACATCATCAAGGGTTAATGATTTTATGAGTTTCCGTGAACCCAAAAAATTAAAATGATCATTGGGGTC
>NW_013825476.1:0-709 GCF_000517525.1 Limulus polyphemus
CCATAATTCCAGATAACAAAAATATCGTATATATATATATATATTTAATCATATTTCTGGTTCTTTCTAACTATTTTAAAACCTATTGTTTCTGAGGTGCCAATAATGATTACGTCGAAATCTAGCGCTATTCTATTTGCCATAGCCACTCCCTTACACTGTTGGTATAACTTACCTTCAAATCTGAAATTACTATTTGAAAGGATAAACGTACGTTACAAACTGTGGCAAGAGAAATATACATACATGATCAGTTTTAGTAGCGAGTTAAGTAACCATGTTAATGTTCCTGTTGCTGATTCTATGGTTTTAGTAGCTCGTTAACTAACCATGTTAATGATCCTGTTGCTGATTCTATGGTTTTAGTAGCTAGTTAAGTAACCATGTTAATGATCCTGTTCCTGATTCTATGGTTTTAGTAGCTAGTTAAGTAACCGTGTTAATGATCCTGTTGCTGATTCTATGGTTTTAGTTGCTAGTTAAGTAACCATGTTATTGATCCTGTGCTGATTCTATGGTTTTAGTAGCTAGTTAAGTAACCGTGTTAGTGATCTTGTTGCTGATTCTATGGTTTTAGTAGCTCGTTAAGTAACCATGTTAATGATCCTGTTGCTGATTCTATGGTTTTAGTAGCTCGTTAAGTAACCGTGTTAGTGATCTTGTTGCTGATTCTATGGTTTTAGTAGCTCGTTAAGTAACCGTGTTAATG
>NW_013825477.1:0-445 GCF_000517525.1 Limulus polyphemus
TAGTAGAGGATCCTAACTGTCGTTTTTTTATGTTTTACTGGTTCTTCTTCACGTTGTACAATAGTACAGGAACCTAACTGTAGTTTTTATGTTTTACTGGTTCTTCTTCACGTTGTACAATAGTAGTGGAACCTAACTGTCGTTTTTTATGTTTTACTGGTTCTTCTACACGTTGGATAATAGTAGAGGAACCTAACTGTCGTTTTTTATGTTTTACTGGTTCTTCTACACGTTGTATAATAGTAGAGGAACCTAACTGTCATTTTTTATGTTTTACTGGTTCTTCTTCACGTTGTATAATAGTAGAGGAACCTAACTGTCGTTTTTTATGTTTTACTGGTTCTTCTACACGTTGTATAATAGTAGAGGAACCTAACTGTCTATTTTTTATGTTTTACTGGTTCTTCTTCACGTTGTACAATAGTAGAGGAACCTAACTGTAGTT
>NW_013825478.1:0-1071 GCF_000517525.1 Limulus polyphemus
AAACTTGTCCTGATATATACACAACTTGTCCTGATATATCCACAACTTGTCCTGATATAACCACAACTTGTCTTGATATATCCACAACTTGTTTTGATATAATCACAACTTGTCCTGATATATCCACAACTTGCAATGATATAACCACAACTTGTCTTGATATAATCACAACGTGTCCTGATACACCACAACTTGTCCTGATATAATTACAACTTGTTCTGATAAATTAACCAATTGTCCTGATATATCCACAACATATCCTGATATAACCACAACTTGTCCTGATATAATCACAACTTTTCCTGATATATCCACAACTTGTCCTCTTGTCCTGATATAACCACAACCTGTTTTGATATAACCACAACTTGTACTGATATATCCACAACTTGTCCTGATATATCAACAACTTGTCCTGATATAGCCACAAATTGTCCTGATATATACACAACTTGTCCTGATATATCCACAACTTGTCCTGATATAACCACAACTTGTCCTGATATATCCACAACTTTTTTTGATATAATCACAACTTGTCCTGATATATCCACAACTTGCAATGATATAACCACAACTTGTCTTGATATAATCACAACGTGTCCTGATATAACCACAACTTGTCTTGATATAATTACAACTTGTTCTGATAAATTAAACAATTGTCCTGATATATCCTCAACTTGTACTGGAATAACCACAACTTGTACTGATATAACCATAACTTGTCTTGATATAAGCACAACTTGTCCTGATATATACACAACTTGTCCTGATATATCAACAACTTGTACTGATATATCCACAACTTGTCTTGATATATCAACAACTTGTCCGGATATAACCACAACATATCTTGTAGTGATATAACCACAACTTGTCCTGATATAACCACAACTTGTCCTGATATAATCACAACTTGTCCTGATATATCAACAACTTGTCCTGATATATCCACAACTTGTACTGATATATCTACAACTTGTCCAGATATAACCAAAACGTGTCCTGATATATACAAAACTTGTCCTGATATATCCACAACATATCCTGATATAACCACAACTTGTA
>NW_013825479.1:0-445 GCF_000517525.1 Limulus polyphemus
GTTCGAAGTTATAATGTCTCCTATATAGAAGTGCAGAAATGTCCTGTAGTTCGAAGTTACTAATGTCTAATATTTAGAAGTGTATATTAGACGTATTCTGTAGTTCGAAGCTACTAATGTCTCATATTTAGAAGTATAGGCATGTCCTGTATATTAAATGTACTCTGTAGTTCGAAGTTACTAATGTCTCCTATATAGAAGTGCAGACATGTCGTGTAGTTCGAAGTTACTAATGTCTCATATTTAGAAGTGTAGACATGTCCTGTAGTTCGAAGTTAGTAATGTCTCATATTTAGAAGTATAGGCATGTCATGTATATTAGACGTACTCTATAGTTCAGTTACTAATGCCTTATGTTTAGAAGCGCAGACATGTCCTGATTTCGAAGTTACTAATGCCTCATATTTAGAAGTGTAGACATGTCATGTAGTTCGAAGATACTAAT
>NW_013825480.1:0-445 GCF_000517525.1 Limulus polyphemus
AGTCCGTTGAACAGAGTCTTGTGGCTGTGTTTATGAGGTTTTTAAGTGTATTGATTTTTTGTGTGGTGTCATGAACGGAATTCCAGGGGATGTCGAGACCAGTGTATGTGTTTTTGTGGTGAATTTTGGTTTAAACTCTGTGTCCAATCTAATAATCTTGTTTTGTTGAAGTGAAACCAGCAAAAGTGTCATCGACATATCTGTACCAGTATAGTGGGAGATGAAGCGCAGAATGTATGGCTTGTGTTTCGATCTGGGTCATGAATATATTGTTGCGTCAGCGAGGTCACGTGATATCCTGTTCCTTCAAGAATGCCCTAGCATTTACTAGATATGTGTTAGTCTTGTATATATATATAAGACGGTCACAACGTGACGGGACAACAGTGTAGTGAGTAATTGAACTGCAATCAGAGCACGTGAGACGTTCGTTGAGAATTATAGA
>NW_013825481.1:0-504 GCF_000517525.1 Limulus polyphemus
AAGATACAGGGATTATCAATACATTGTACTGTCAATAAGAAGACACAAGATTTAACAATAATGTGTCCTGTCAATAAGAAGATAAAGGTTTTTTCAATACTGTGTACTGTCAATAAGAAGACAAAAGATTTAACGATACTGTGTACTATCATAACAAGTCAAAAGATTTAATGATACTGTGTTCTATCACTAACAAGCCAAAAGATTTAACGTTACTCTGTACTGTCAATAAAAAGACACAAGATTTAACAATACTGTGTCCTGTCAATAAGAATATACAGGATTTGTCAATACTGTGTACTGTCAATAAGAAGACACAAGATTGAACAATACTGTGTCCTGTCAATAAGAAGATACAGGATTTATCAATACTGTGTCCTGTCAATAAGAAGATACAGGATTCATCAATACTGTGTACTGTCAATAAGAAGACACAGGATTTATAAATACTGTGTCCTGTCAATAAGAAGAAGTATTGATGAATCCTGTAGTGTACTGTCAATC
>NW_013825482.1:0-528 GCF_000517525.1 Limulus polyphemus
GAGATTGTCCACAATACTGCTGCTAAGCCTACCACGGGTATCGAAACCCTGTTTCTAGTCGTTGTTAAGTCCGCAGACATACCGCTGTGCCACTGGGGGGGGGGGCATCAATTATCTATACAATAGAGATTGTCCACAGTACTGCTGCTAACTGTTTTCAGGCACGGATCCATATTTTCTCTCATTATTAAATTTTCGGCAATTTTCCGAGGTCACCATGAGTTATGCTACTCTTTTGGCGAGATCGTTTCGTATTCTCAACAAGTTCAAGTTTTACCTCAGCCATTTCTTTTAATATAAAACCTCCTCAGTATCCTTTCGTTATTTCACTTCGTGGCTGTCGTTTAGTCAGGTTTAGTTAGTTAGCTACGAGAAATGTCAGACCAACCAGCGCACCTACATCATGATAATAAAGTCTGAAAATACCCGATGAAGGTCGTGTGACCGAAACTTTGGCCAAATAATTCCTCGCTCTTACAAGTAATTTAATAAAGTCTGAAAATACCGATGAAGGTCGTGTGACCGAAA
>NW_013825483.1:0-445 GCF_000517525.1 Limulus polyphemus
ACCTGTCAATAAGAAGATACAGGATTTATCAATACTGTGTCCTGTCAATAAGAAGATAAAGGATTTATCAATACTGTGTCCTGTCAATAAGAAGATACAGGATTTATCAATACTGTGTACTGTCAAAAAGAAGACACAAAATTTAACAAAATGGTATCCTGTCAATAAGAACATAAAAGATTTATCAATACTGTGTACTGTTAATAAGAAGACACAAGATTTAACAATAATGTGTCCTGTCAATAAGAATATACAGGATTTATCAATACTGTGTACTGTCAATAAGAAGACACAAGATTTATCAATACTGTGTCCTGTCAATAAGAAGATACAGGATTTATCAATACTGTGTCCTGTCAATAAGAAGATACAGGAATTATCACTACTGTGTACTGTCAATAAGAAGACACAAGATTTAACAATAATGTGTCCTGTCAATACGAAT
>NW_013825484.1:0-445 GCF_000517525.1 Limulus polyphemus
AACAACTGTTGTAATCTCTCTTCTTGTTTCTTTTCTCGTTCTTCTTGTTTCTTTTCTTTTTCCTCTAACAACTGCTGTAATCTCTCTTCTTGTTTCTTTCCTTTTTCCTCCAACAACTGCTGTAATCTCTCTTTTTGTTTAATTTCTCGTTCTTCTTGTTTCTTTTCTTTTTCCTCTAACAACTGCCGTAATTTCTCTTCTTGTTTAATTTCTCGTTCTTCTTGTTTCTTTTCTTGTTTATTTTGTTGTTTATTACTTTACATATAGTATAAAATCCCTACATTACTGGCTTCTTCACTTTGTGTTTGATAGAATCTCAGCTTTCATCATTTTACCTTTCCTTTACCTATCTCTCTTTACAGATTGTGAAGATATTTTTTCTGCATATAAAACCAGACCACTTTCAGTAGTTGTAACAAGTCAGGTGGGTTTTAAGACGTAGGTC
>NW_013825485.1:0-445 GCF_000517525.1 Limulus polyphemus
CCAATTCCTATCCCAGTGTCCAATTGTACTTTTCTACCATCTCATTAGACTGTGGGTGAAGTGGCGTTGTACTGGTCTTTCATATGCCAAACAACTTGCAGCATTCTTGGAACACAGCTGATTCAAAGTTACGGCTTTATCTGAATGCAGTTCATATGGCATACCCAATCTGAAAAAGGAATCACTAATAGCCAAAGCTACAATTGTAGCTTCTTGATTTGGTATTGCATATGCCTCAGGCCACTTGGTGAAATAATCCATCACCACACAAATGTACTTGTTTCCAGAACGAGTTTGGGGCAGAGGACCAGCAATGTCGACGGCTACTCTTTCTATTGGTGCACCAACTTGATATAACTTCATTGGAGCACGTCTCTTATGCTTGGGTCCCCTTTTAGCACAACATGTACTATAGGTCCTGCACCATTCTTCCACATCTTGTCTC
>NW_013825486.1:0-443 GCF_000517525.1 Limulus polyphemus
ATACTGTGTACTGTCAGTAGGAAAACAATATTTAACAATAATGTGTCCTTTGAATAAGAAGTCACAAGATTTTACGATACTGTGTACTGTCAATAAGAAGACACAAGATTTAACGATACTTTGTACTGTCAATAAGAAGACACAAGATTTAACGATAATGTGTACTGTCAGTAAGAAAACACAATATTTAACAATAATGTGTCCTGTCAATAAGAAGACACAGGATTTAACGATACTGTGTACTGTCAAAAAAGCACAAGATTTAACGATACTCTGTACTGTCAATAAGAAGACACAAGATTTAACGATACTGTGTACTGTCAATAAGAAGACACAATATTCAACGATAATGTGTACTGTCAGTAAGAAAACACAAGATTTAACAATAATGTGTCCTGTCAATAAGAAGACACAAGATTTTACGATACTGTGTACTGTCAATA
>NW_013825487.1:0-445 GCF_000517525.1 Limulus polyphemus
CTCATTGATCTTTTAACTTCTAGTTCTAAAATTTGGCAATTTCGAGCAATTCATTTTTGTTATATTTTTCTAGTTGTTCTAGGGAGGGTGATACAAGAAAATCTTGATAATCAGACATGATCAAATCCTGTTGGCACTGATAAATATAAATTCAATTGTGATTTAAATTTAAATTTAGATCGAATTTTGTCTCTTATTCAGATCTCGGACACGAGCACCCAATTAATTATGTTACGTTTTAGAATTTCAAATGGTCTGAAATTGAGTTAACTGATAATCTAGATTTAGTAGTTGAATTGTTTTTTGGATTTAGTAGTTAAGTAAAAGCCGATATATAGTCAGTTTATGATATTTGCTAACAAGATTGATACACAAAGTTTCCTTTTTTAACACAAATACGTTTTAATATATACACGACAATAGAATTCACAATAACAGTTATTAC
>NW_013825488.1:0-445 GCF_000517525.1 Limulus polyphemus
TTTAGAAATATTTGCCTTAACTTGTAGATATATTGATGACTTAATTAGTATAAATGATCCTAAGATAAATAATTGCGAGTTTGTTTCCGGTAGAACTGAAAATTAGAAAGACTTCAATTTCTGAACTAGAAGCACATTATTCGGATGTAGTAATTAAAATAATTAATCATGATATTAATTTAAATGTTTTTGATACAAGAAAAAATTTCTTTTCCAATATACGTCATACACTCTCCAAACGGTAATATGTCATATTCTTCTATTATAAGTAAATATAGCGTCTAGCAACTTCCATGGCCAGAATCGCATATTTAAGGAGCATATGATGAGTCGCACGCTACATTCGCCTAGGGCCCCACAAATTCTAGATCTGGCCCTGCTATGATTAAACTTAATGGGTAGTTATATTAGTTCAGATAAACGGTATATCCCCACCTCTGTGTAC
>NW_013825489.1:0-445 GCF_000517525.1 Limulus polyphemus
GTCCCTTCAAGCTTGTTGCCAGATATACAGCTCTCTGCTCCTCTGTCCATCCATTCATCTCTGCCAGTAACTCAAATTGTGCTCTATATGCTTCCAACGGTGTCTTCCCATCGAATTCCTGTGGCTTCCTTCGCACTGGATCACTCCTATTACTGACATTCATATCTGGGATGTGACTTCTAACGGGACTGAATATGTCTGCATTAGGGTTTAGCTGCGGGCTCTGTAAGGGGCTTGCCATTATCTGGGGCTGATTGAGTCGATGGTCAATGTATCCTCCTTGTGTAACACACAACAAATCGTTCTTTAATGTATCTAATTTGCTTTTAAATTTACTGATGTTTTCCATTTGTACCTCTTGCCATTGTTGTTGATTTTCCTGTAGTTGCTGCTGACTTTCTTTCTGTTTCCTTTCTTGTTCCAGTTGCCATTGCTGTAATCTCTC
>NW_013825490.1:0-267 GCF_000517525.1 Limulus polyphemus
TACACAATATCGTTAAATCTTGTGTCTTCTTATTGACAGTACACAGTATCGTTAAATCTTGTGTTTTTATTGTACAGTACACATTTTTTAAATCTTGTGTCTTCTTAATGAAAGTACACAGTGTTGTTAAATATGTTGTCTTCTTAATGACAGTACACAGTATTGTTAAATCTTGTGTCTTCTTATTGACAGTACACAGTATCGTTAAATCTTGTGTCTTCTTATTGACAGTAACACAGTATCGTTAAATCTTGTGTCTTTTTATTG
>NW_013825491.1:0-445 GCF_000517525.1 Limulus polyphemus
ACCTGACGAACCCAACAGGACATGGTGTGACATCGTAATGCGAACTGTTAGTTGATCAACAAGCCTTGCTTGACCTGACGAACTCAACAGGACAGGGTGTGACATCATAATGCGAACTGTTAGTTGATCAACAAGCCTTGCTTGACCTGACGAACTCAACAGGACATGGTGTGAGATCATAATGCGAACTGTTAGTTGATCAACAAGCCTTGCTTGACCTGACGAACTCAACAGGACATGGTGTGACATCGTAATACAAACCGTTAGTTAATCAACAAGTCTTCTTTGACCTGACGAACCCAACAGGACAGGGTGTGACATCATAATGCGAACTGTTAATTGATCAATAAGCCTTGCTTGACCTGACGAACTCAAAAGGACTGGGTGTGACATCATAATGTGAACTGTTAGTTGATCAACAAGCCTTGCTTAACTTGATGAACTC
>NW_013825492.1:0-444 GCF_000517525.1 Limulus polyphemus
GGTACTGTTCACCATCTAAGGTATTCTAGTCAGTATGGTACTGTTCCGAGATGTCCTCCTCTTAAATTATCATGGGATTGACGCAGCACAACTTTCCGTAACTTCCTCGGTATAACTGTTTGCCAAGTCGTCACTTTCCCATCTGTAGTTTCCCATCTCCGGACAAGAATGCCATTTTCAAGCATCAACTGCTCCCATTGCGCCCATTAGTGCTTTGTCACGGGGCTTAGACTAGACACCTTCTCCCAAGCAGGACGCGAAATACTTGCTTTTAGGAAATCAATCACTGGCTTCAAATTCTGGTCCCTCTCTTGTTCTGCCTTGATATCTATATTTGGTTCCACTTCACCATCATCAACTCTTTCAGTCAGCTTGACTTTAACTTGATGACACCTAATTAGTTCAACCTCTCTTTAACAGTTACCGGAACTTGGCCTTTGTTAT
>NW_013825493.1:0-445 GCF_000517525.1 Limulus polyphemus
GGGCCTTCCCATGGAGAAGACAACTTAGGGGACTTCCCTTTGGTCTTTCTGGTATTATACAACCACGCCTTGTCTCCTGGTAAAAAGCTGACTTCAGTAGATCTCTTATCATAAGATAACTTCATCGAATCAGCAGACGTTTTCAAGTTTGAACGCACTTGATGGTGAATATCATCTATCCTTCCCGATAACACTTTCACAAATTCTGACACATTTTCAGGGAACTCTTCATAAGGTGGGCGTCCTGTTAACAGATCCACTGGCAACCGAAGTTCACGAACAAACATCAACTTTGCTGGAGTGTATCCAGTGGTTTCATGCTCTGCTGTCCTATAGGCCATCAACAGTGGAGGGAGTAAGACATCCCAGCCATCTTGGCGGCTATTACAAAACTTTGCCAATTCCTGTCCCAGTGTCCAGTTGTACTTTTCTACCATCCCATCGG
>NW_013825494.1:0-445 GCF_000517525.1 Limulus polyphemus
GTCAAATGTTTTATTTTTTATACTTTTAGTATCACAATAGTAACAATTAAGCCTGTCCTTATAACTACTTCTATACTCATTTCTGATGCTAAATTTTCTCTGCCTCTTATTCATTTTGCATTTAGTTTTTCCTGGACCTCACCACTGTCTATTCCTAGTTTAAACTTCCCTTACAGCTGAGTTAAGAGCCTTCGCAAACAGGCCAACTCCCATCCATTACAAAAAGGTCCCTTCTTTCACTAAACTAATTCCACAAGTCCCACCAGCCAATCTGCTCATCTTTATATAATAACCTAAGCCTGGCATTTAACCATAGTGCCCTACTTATAACTTCATTCCCACAGTTAATTCTGGGCAGTATTCTTAACAAAATAAAGTTATGGACTTTTTCTTGAAATGCCTTTATGAACCTCTTGTACTTATTAATTAGCTGCTCTGACCAACC
>NW_013825495.1:0-444 GCF_000517525.1 Limulus polyphemus
TGTTACGTCTCCGTTTTTTTTTAATTGATTTTCCGTAACTTCGTACCGACGAAACTTAAGCGACACAAACCTTTACTTAATAAAACTGGTTTATTCTTTCCGAATATAATTTAACCGATACACTCAACAATCGCGCTAAACAAACGCTATAGCAACGAACGTCAATAATACTCCGACCGCAGATCAATTACTCATTATCTACTCACACATTACCTTTCCGCGTCACGTTGTCCCTTCCTATATATATACCAGCGTAACCTATTTCTAGTAAGAACTTGAACATTCGACAAAGTACATGATAGTTCTAGAACCGTTGCGTCACAGTGTCATGTGACTCGCTGACGCAACATTGCCCCTTCCTTAATATTGTTCGTCCCGAACAATAACCACATACAATAAACCAATAAAAATTAACTTAGTTAAAATGTACAGAATTACAAACAT
>NW_013825496.1:0-444 GCF_000517525.1 Limulus polyphemus
ATTTATTTATTCAAGATGATCTTTCAGACAACAGTTTTTCTGGCATAAATCTATGATAGAACGAGTTTCAGCCAATAGTCGGTAGAATAATAAACAACTGACTTAAACTATAGTGAACGAGTGAGGTGTCATTGTTGAATTGATATTGTTGTGGTAGTTATAAAACACCAAATAATAATATGAAAAAAACGCAATTGTTTCCACTTTCCATCATTTGTCCAGAGAAACATGAATTTATGGTCCATGAATGTGATTTTTCATGCCGATCCCAAGATTCTCGTCATTTAGAAATACGCACCTTTGTACACATGGGAGTTTCTAACAGAACTGGACTTAAACTTCAAACTCCACCTAACTCTCCTATATAGTTTCACAACAAAACGTCATAATCACACCCCATTTCCATAGAAGACTTTTTAATTCTAACTACTGATTGTATTGGTC
>NW_013825497.1:0-443 GCF_000517525.1 Limulus polyphemus
CATACACACATTACCTTCCCCTCTTTTATATACCAGCGTACCCTATTTCTAGTAATTACTAGACCATTCGCCAAGATACGGGATAGTTCTAGAAACAAGAGAGCGTGAGAATTGTCACGTGATCTCGATGACGCAACAATATAATATTTTAAAACGATAACAACTGATAACTGATAAACGAGACGAAAGGCATTAAAGCGTTGCTGTTGTTGTCTCTGTTTAACAGATTTCTTTCAAGTTTGTTTTGAGTATGTGCTGAGACTATAGATTAATATAACAGGAAACATTTGGTCATTCCTCAGTAAATGATAACAAACTGCCTCTCATACGGTAAGACACCAGAGGTGAAGACGATCTGAAATATTTTAATGTCATTTCAGTAGAATTTATTTGGTAATTACCATTCGGGTTTAACGATTCCAGAGAACAACTTTACGCAAGGT
>NW_013825498.1:0-444 GCF_000517525.1 Limulus polyphemus
TTATTTTGTGGTATCGCATGACATTTAAGTAAAACTGTATGACTGGGCTTGTCTTCACTGCTTTACAGCACCTAAACCTGTGTATTGAGTTAATATTATGGGTTTGTTTTTGAACAGTCTTAAAATTGAATATTCACTGTGCCATAAAAAGAATAATTAACCATTAGAATACTTTCAGGAAAAGTCTATTTTCTATTATTATTTTTTGTATCCTTGAAGAGACACATGTGAAGTCGACTTTGTCTTGTTACTTATTGTTTTTAGTACATTACAATAGGCCCGGCATGGCCAGGTGGTTAGGGCGCTCGACTCGCAATTTTCGGGTCGCGGGTTCGAATTCCCGTCCCACCAAACATGCTCGCCCTTTCAGCCGTGGGGGCGTTATAATGTGACGGTCAATCCCACTATTCGTTGGTAAAAGAGTAGCCCAAGAGTTGGCGGTGG
>NW_013825499.1:0-441 GCF_000517525.1 Limulus polyphemus
GATACCTCACGGCTCAGTCTTAGGACCTTTGCTCTTTTTGATATAGATGAAGGGATAGTCAACAAATTACTTAAATTTGCAGATGATATTAAAGTCTTGGGTGTTGCTAGCTGTGAAGAGGATGCTGCTGATTTACTAAAGGATTTAGATCATTTAGTGAGTTGGGCAAATAAATGGCAGCTGGGTTTTAATTATAATAAATACAAGATAATGCATGTGGGTTATCATAATTAGAATTATAAGTATAATTTGGATAGTAATAACCTTAATAGTGTCAGAAAATAAATGGATCTTGGTGTAATAGTTGATCAGTCTCTAAAGCCATTCAAGCAGTGTGGTGTTGCTAGTGGTAGGGCAAATAGGATTTTAGGTTGTATCTACAGAAATATTGAATACAAGTCTAAAGAGGCTATAATTTCATTGTACAGGTCACTGGTTAGG
>NW_013825500.1:0-553 GCF_000517525.1 Limulus polyphemus
CTAGCTGCCTTCCCTCTAATCTTACACTGCTAAATTAGGGACGGCTACCGCAGATAGCCCTCGTGTAGCTTTGCGCGAAATTAAAAAACAAACAAACAAACCGACGCTGTTCATTGAGGACTTCAGAGAATTATTAAAGAATCTCATTAAAAGTCATCATAAAGCATGTGAGAACAATAATAATAATACTTCTTTTTTACCGACGTTATTATTATTATTACAAAAAATACCTAAAATGTTCTAACTAGAGGCTTAGACGACATTCTTGAAATCGACGAAGAAAAAGCAATTCTGAGTTATACGTAGGAATTAATGTGAATAGCAAGAAGTCAGATCCGGAATTCGTTGACTGTATTAGAAAAAAAAAGAAGAAGAACAAATCTGGGCCGAAAGGAACGTGCAGCTCCTGAATTGTGGATAACTTTTTTTTTATATTAGAAACAGTCTCTCATGTTTAAAATGTTTTTTTAAACTAGTTATTGTATATTCGGCCCGGCATGGCCAGGTGGTTAGGGTGCTCGATTCGCAACCTGTGGGTCGCAGGTTCGAATCC
>NW_013825501.1:0-762 GCF_000517525.1 Limulus polyphemus
AACTAGTCAAAACGATGGGATGATAATAAGAAGGAATCTTGGGATCCTTCCCAGGTTTAGAGAAAGGGAGGACAATAGCCTGGCGCAAAGCATCAGGAAAGATATGCTCCTGCCCCAGAAGAATAGCAAGAGAGGCAGGAGAGAGATGGCACAACATCTCACAATGAACATCATCAGGTCTGACCGATGTACTACCAGACTGACGAAGAGCAAGTTTGAGTTCCACCAGTGTAAAGGGGCGATTATAATCATAGAGACGATCAGCCCAAAAGAAAAAAGGTGATCGCTCTGCCCGAGACTTTATGGCCAAGAAGGCAGGGGAAATAACAAAAGTGCTACAAGCACGAGAAAAGCTTTGGCCGAGAGCATCAGCAATGCTCTGGACATCAGCAACTTCCTGGCCATTGGAGAGCAAGATGGAAAGGGGATGGGAAGCATACCTCCCAGTGAACTTAATCCAAGACTCCTTTTGGCTTTGATGTCGAACCTGCCGAGCATGGGCACGGGCCTGCTGATAAACAATGTGATTAGAAAGAGAGAGATACTGTCGGAAGGTATCCCAGGCCCGTTTTTGAGCCTTCCATGGCTCCTGGCAGGCAGGACTCCACCATGGACGAGGATACTGTGGAAAACATGTCAAGGTCTTAGGAATAGAATGAACAGCCACCTGGACAATACAGTCAGTCACTGCAACCACACAGTTGTCTATTGATGGCAGACAGACAAAGACAGGATCAAGTTCAGAGAGAGAGGTGAAAGATG
>NW_013825502.1:0-549 GCF_000517525.1 Limulus polyphemus
AGCTAGCTAGCTTCTTGTTAAGTGAATTATACCTATGTCAACTCGTAATTAACTCGCTCATCGTGAACCTTCTATAAGATATTGAAGAAGTTCCAGAGTAGAAAGAAAGCCTTCACATGCCTATAAATATAACCAATGCAATGGGCCAAAAAAGTACTATCTATAAATTAGTTTGCTATGGTCGGTGTGCTATAAACTTTGGAAGCTATAACTGTGATTGTTATAACGCTTATTGATTGAAAAACTTCAGATATTTGACCAGGAGCATTTACAAAGTTCAAACATTACAAACCATTTAACTTCAGTGGATTTTCATCGGACATTAATATTTTTACAAAAACATTATATAAATTCATTGTGGAAAACTCGGCATGTGTGGCTGATGAATAACGAAGGACAAAGCTAGCTAGCTTCTTGTTAAGTGAATTATACCTATGTCAACTCGTAATTAACTCGCTCATCGTGAACCTTCTATAAGATATTGAAGAAGTTCCAGAGTAGAAAGAAGACTTTATATTTCTTGTAAGTTTGTGAAACTTTTGTTTATAT
>NW_013825503.1:0-444 GCF_000517525.1 Limulus polyphemus
CTTCTTCTGGACTAATACGACAGGAGCTGACCCGGGACTATCTGATTTTTCAACTATCCCTTCGTTGATTAGACCATCCATGACCTTTTCTATCTCTTGTCGCTTTGCTGGAGCTATTCTCCTTAGAGGGATTTTTATTGGACGGTGATTGCCTGTGTTTATTCTGGGTTCTACCACGTTTAGGCATCCGAGGTCATGATCTCTTTTCGAAAATACGTCAGCATAATTTGCCAAAAGTTCTTTTACCTGAAGAGCCTGTGATGATGACAAATGGACTATGCTCTTCTTATAGAGGTCAGTCAGATAGTCTGGAAGTGTATGTTCTTTCTTTACACTTGCATTCCTTGCTTTAACATTGACTGGCTCTACCTCCTGGCACACACCCAACAATGCCCCTTCCTTAAGTGCCTGCTCATATTCAGAGAAATTGGCCACTGTTATAGG
>NW_013825504.1:0-442 GCF_000517525.1 Limulus polyphemus
TACCACATAAGAATTTTATATTTTTTCTTCTTACTATCTTTATTTTGTAGTAAGACCCACAGTTCTGTTGTTGTTGCTTTATAATTAAAACAGTCTAACTGATATATAAAAAACTTATTCTGATATTTTGCAAATGGTTTAAAACTCAGTGTACAAGTGACAACAATAAAACCCATATGTTGGTTGTGAAACAGACTAAATACATTCATCTCAATAATACAGGGGAAGCTGTGACATTCTCTCAGTTGGGGTGTCAATACACTGAAGAGCTTAAGTTTCTATTTCCAATATAGATCTTACCTATAATGAGAGGAATGTGACTAATCTTTTAAGTGCTGTAAAGTAATTTTCTTTGTAATTTATGGTGTTTATATGCTTTGGTAACCTCTTGTAACAGGATGTATCAAGTAACTAGAGTCAGGCGGTGTTATTCAAACCACCT
>NW_013825506.1:0-443 GCF_000517525.1 Limulus polyphemus
TTCGTGAATAATTTATCTCCCTGGAGTAACTGCAACTAACAGTTCATGAATAAGGCTATCTCCCTGGAGTAACTGCAACTAACAATTCATGAATAAGGTTATCTCCCTGGAGTAACTGCAACTAACAATTCGGAAATAAGGCTATCTCCCTGGAGTAACTGCAACCAACAATTCATGAATAAGGTTATCTCCCTGGAGTAACTGCAACTAACAGTTCATGAATTAGGGGTGAACAACTCAACGAAATTAAGTTCGAAAAAGCATTGCGAAATCTAAATACGTGTGAAGTAAGAATATGTTTCTAATCAAATTCATCTCTTTACGGAAATATGAATAAAATTCACAAAACAGAACAATTTTAAGATGTATCTTCATTCTATATATGTCAATGGTCACATTTTAAGTTTCACTTCAGCCTCTTAGTAGATATTTTGTTATTCATA
>NW_013825507.1:0-444 GCF_000517525.1 Limulus polyphemus
AACTATATCTAGTTCGTGCGTCATGAGTTTCATACTTGGCCCTGTCATATCTAGATCACTGTCCTTTCTTTGATTACTTACCACTAACCAACTTAACCAGTGCTCGTGAGTAAATCAACTATATCTAGTTCGTGCGTCATGAGTTTCATACTTGGTCCTGTCATACCTAGATTACTGTCCTTTCTTTGATTACTTACCACTAACCAACTTAACCAGTGCTCGTGAGTAAATCAACTATATCTAGTATGTTCAAATCGCAAATATGTCATCAACAAGTTGGTACTGAACCATCAGTAAGGTCCTGTTTTCTGTATGTTCAAACCACAAATGTGTCATCAACAAGATAGTACTAGACAATCAATAAGGTCCTGTTTTGTGTATGTATAAACCAAAAATGTGTCATCAACAAGTTGTTACTGAACCATCAATAAGGTTCTAGTTTTG
>NW_013825509.1:0-443 GCF_000517525.1 Limulus polyphemus
TTACCGGTGACAGTTCTCTCCAAAAATGGTTCACGCGCATTACACGCCAGAAGAGTTGGAAACGATGATCATCGGAGAGTCGTGAGGCACCCAAACACCTTCTTTATGGAGTTTTCCCACACTCCTTAGATGTTTACGTATTGTTTCGTGAGAGACATGCAATTTCAGGGCCATTTCACGAGTGTGTTGCCTTGGGTTAGACTCAACAAGCTTCTTTAGAACATCAATATCAATCCCAACATGTCGGCCATCACAGTTTTTAAGGCTAAAGTCGCCTGAACGAAATTTGCTGAACCATCTTTGACACTTATAAACGGTCAAAACATTTCCATAAACGTCTTTGATATTCTTTGTGGCTACAGAGGCGCTGTTTCCCTTCTTGTATTCAAACAGCATTACATGCCGAATGTGTGTCTCGTCGTGTATCATCAGTATAAGGGATT
>NW_013825510.1:0-444 GCF_000517525.1 Limulus polyphemus
ATAGTGACTGGGTGGTATGAAGCACATTCTACTTCTTAATGATGGACTTACCGTACTCAAAGGGATAATCAGCGACTTTGAAATTTTATTGTAACCTTCTCCTGATCTGTGCTTCTCTACCACTTTATCCTTGACTTATTTGGAAAGATCCTTGGTCTTCATGGTTGGTTTGTCGTATCACAATGTGAGTTGTGGCTTGAATAGATGCATTTACTCTGAAGTCAAGTTAAACCACTTTGATTACATACAGAGAGAGAGAGAGAGACCAGTACACTAATTTTGTGACCTTTCAAACTAATCTTTTGCACCTGAACTGATTTATGGTTGCTGTAGCAAAGGGGTTGAATACTTATGCAATTGAGAATATTTTAATTTTTTTGAAAATCTAACTTACTTACATAATATCAGCTATTTTTTTAGCTTTCTCAGTTTGGAATAGATTAT
>NW_013825511.1:0-444 GCF_000517525.1 Limulus polyphemus
ACGATAAGAATACCTCTCGCAATACTGAAACAAAAAGGTACGATAAGAATACCTCTCACAATACTGAAACAAGAAAGTACGATAAGAATACCTCTCGCAATACTGAAACAAAAAGGTACGATAAGAATACCTCTCACAATACTGAAACAAGAAAGTACGATAGGAATACCTCTCACAATACTGAAACAATAAAGTACGATAGGAATACCTCTCACAATACTGAAACAATAAAGTACGATAGGAATACCTCTTACAGTACTGAAACAAAAAGGTACGATAAGAATACCTCTCACAATACTGAAACAAGAAAGTACGATAAGAATACCTCTCACAATACTGAAACAAAAAGGTACGATAAGAATACCCCTCACAATACTGAAACAAGAAAGTATGATAAGAATACCTCTCACAATACTGAAACAATAAAGTACGATAGGAATACCT
>NW_013825512.1:0-443 GCF_000517525.1 Limulus polyphemus
AGGGTGGGATCATTTCAAAATCTTTATTTGTTGGTAGATGGAAAGCAAACTGAAAATGTTGTTTATGAAGAAGCTTTGTTATAATTTTAAAATTTTGACATACATTTTACTTTGAAATATATGATCGCTGTTACAGTTACATTGCTTTAATTAAGTTTAAACATTCCCCGCCAGTTGACGGGTATTTCAGCTTCTGATCACTATGATGCATGGTGATCAACATACCACATTTTATGTATATATATGGGGAGTCTATAAACACTGAATTGGAGGGACTACTGAACTGTACTATAATGGTGCATGGAGTGGATTTTGTAACCGCATGAGTTATATACATGTATGCACCTGCAACGCATGTTGGCTAGTATATCTATATATATACATGCAGGCTTTATAGTTTGTTTAAGTTGTAAAGCCATATATATATATATATATATATATAT
>NW_013825513.1:0-444 GCF_000517525.1 Limulus polyphemus
GGAACATATGCCGAAATATTAGGCTTAACTAAAGTATTTTATTTTCTAGAGTTGTATTAGTCATTTTTATGTTTTAACCTATGGTATGCTCTGCGAAACCTTGAAAACTGACAAAAAGATTTGTTTAAAACTGCTATAACATGCTAATAATTACTGAATCTTATCTTTTATGTCATTTAAACATTTATTGTACTCTTAGCGGCAGGTTACAAAGAAAGTTAAATGTTTAACGCCGCAACCGGTATTATAAATGTGTGACCTATTGGTGTAGCTTGTGTTTAAATGATATACTCTAGTGAATACTTTAGGAACTAATGTTCATATGCAATATTTATTTCACCGGAAATTATAATTTTTTTTTTATATTTACTTTTTAAAGAATAATTAATTTTAAGCAAATAAAATTCAAATTTCTTGCGATTCGGTTTTATGTTGAGATTCTTC
>NW_013825514.1:0-444 GCF_000517525.1 Limulus polyphemus
ACCTGCGAGAAGTCAATTCATAGTTGAAGCTAAAGTAAATGACTTTAAGTATAATGAAGTGCTAGTTGAATCTATCGAAATAGAAGAAACAGGAGTTTATATAGGTGCTAGTATTAGTAAGGTATCCGAAAGAGACACAGTGCCTGTAAAAGTGTTAAATATAAATGAAGAAAAAGTAATACTACCTAAGAGTATAGTAGTAGGTAAAACTAGTAGTAGAGAACAGTTGGCTGTGGTAGGACAGCATAACGTTAATAAACAGGCACAAGAAGTAGGATAGACTGGGATTCTATCTTGGGAAATATAGAACGAAAACATAAACAAAGTTTGATAAACTTGTTAGAAGAATATTGAGATATATTTGTGGAGAAAATGACTCTAATGGTTGTACAAACAAAGTTAAACATAAGATAGTGTTAAATAATAATAAGCCTATAGCACAGA
>NW_013825515.1:0-444 GCF_000517525.1 Limulus polyphemus
GAGAATCTTCTACAACTTCAGAGAATAGGCGGGAGTTTTGCAATATATATTTAATATTATAAGTTATGTACATTTCTAAACATAAATTTAATTTGAACAAACATGGATATTAAAATAAATATATAATAATAAATCCATCACACACATTAAAAGAACAGCCAACTTATAAGATCGATTTTAGTTCTTTAGAATATTGATAATGCATATTGTATATTTTGCATTGTTTCTTTAATTTTTAGAAATGTGTTTTAAATCTTCTACTTTTTTTACTTATTATAGTAAACATAATTTATTTCAGGACTAGTTAAATATAGATTTCTATGCAGTCTGACGTCTCGCATAGATCAAACTAAGTACACAAACTCTTCCTTAAATTAACAATAGGAAACCGTATATTCTCCCCCCCCCTTTTTACTAATTGCCAGTGTCTGTATGTCTGTTCGT
>NW_013825516.1:0-444 GCF_000517525.1 Limulus polyphemus
TAAGTATAGTTAATAATCTCAACATGTTACTGTTAGAGACAGGTCCAGTAACAAACTAAGTGTAGTTAATAATCTCAACATGTTACTGTTAAAGACAGGCCCAGTAACAAACTAAGTGTAGTTAATAATCTCAACATGTTACTGTTAGAGACAGGTCCAGTAACAAACTAAGTATAGTCAATAACCTCAACATTTTACTGTTAGAGACAGGTCCAGTAACAAACTAAGTGTAGTTAATAATCTCAACATGTTACTGTTAGAGACAGGTCCAGTTACAAACTAAGTGTAGTTAATAATCTCAACATGTTACTGTCAGAGACAGGTCCAGTAACAAACTAAGTATAGTTAATAATCTCAACATGTTACTGTCAGAGACAGGTCCAGTAACAAACTAAGTATAGTTAATAACCTCAACATTTTACTGTTAAAGACAGGTCCAGTAAC
>NW_013825517.1:0-443 GCF_000517525.1 Limulus polyphemus
CTGGGTAGAGACTTCAGTTACGTATAGAAACAAATGATAAAGGTACCTGTCCTGGGTAGAGACTTCAGTTACATATAAAAACAAATGATAAAAGTACCTGAATTTGGTACAGACTTGAGTTACATATAGAAACAAATGATAAAAGTACCTGTCCTGGGTAGAGACTTGAGTCCTCTATAGTGACATCTTTTTTGTTCAAGTGTTCAAAGGTATTGTTGTTACATTTGTTCCATATTCTCGTTTCCTTGTTTTCTGGGATATTAAAGAGCTTTCGCATCTCCATTTCTACATGTTCTATGGAAATAAAACCCAAAAATATTAACTACATGTTCTGTGGAAATAAAACCCAAAAATATTAACTACATGTTTTGTGGAATAAATCAGAAAAACATTAACTACATGTTCTGTGGAAATAAAACCAAAAAACATTAACTACATGTTCT
>NW_013825518.1:0-444 GCF_000517525.1 Limulus polyphemus
ACATGGTGGAATGTAGAGTTAAATGTTTAGTAACACGGTGGAATGTAGAGTTAACTGTTCAGTAACACAGTGTAATGTAGAGTTATCTGTTCAGTAACACGGTAGAATGTAGAGCTAACTGTTCAGTAACACAGTGTAATGTAGAGTTAACTGTTCAGTAACACGTTAGAATGTTGAGTTATCTGTTCAGTAACACGGTAGAATGTAGAGTTAACTGTTCAGTAACACAGTGTAATGTAGAGTTAAATGTTTAGTAACACGGTAGAATGTAGAGTTAACTGTTCAGTAACACGGTAGAATGTAGAGTTAATTGTTCAGTAACACAGTAGAATGTTGAGTTATCTGTTCAGTAACACGGTAGAATGTTGAATTAACTGTTCAGTAACACAGTGTAATGTAGAGTTATCTGTTCAGTAACACGGTAGAATGTAGAGTTAACTGTTC
>NW_013825519.1:0-443 GCF_000517525.1 Limulus polyphemus
AAACCAATAACAATTAACAATAACTTAATTAAATGTACATAATTACAAACAACAAAATTACAATTCAACAAAGTCTCTTAATTTTACGGGACGTATCCTCCTCCGTACTGGTCTCCGTCTCGTTGGCTTCTGCTTCATGTGGGGTTCATCGGCTTCATCAGTAAATGTCCCATCATCGGTAACAGTCACATCAGTGGTAGTAACTTCACCAAGAGCTTCACCGTTTCCCTTCTCAAAACTGAGTAGAGTTTCTTCTTCGACGTTGGCTTCTTCAGGTGGCACGTCTTCAGCAGCGTCATTTGTTCTGTTGTCCACTTCATCCCAACTGAAATGTCCTGGACCATGATAACGCCAAAGCCTGTTAGCATGCACCACTTTTGGCTTACCTCGCCGACCACATTTTATCCGGAAAGTCACGTCTGAGAGACGATCCACTATGTCAT
>NW_013825520.1:0-444 GCF_000517525.1 Limulus polyphemus
AATTATATCTAATGGTTTTATTTTTTGAGGGTATTAGATCAGTTCATTTTCGCAATCTAATTTGATTATATTATGTTTAAACTTTACCTGTATTCTTTGAGGAAATGTTTCAAATGGAGTGCTTAAAGAAATAATCGTTGGTTTGTTTGTAATTATGCACAAAGCAACACAATGGGCTATCTGTGCTCTGCCCAACACGAGTATCGAAACCCGGTTTCTAGCGTTGTAAGTCCGCAGACATACCGCTGTGCCACTGGGGGGCGAAAGAATCGTTGGAGAACACCAATAATATATATGCATGTATGTATATGTATATATATATATATATATAAATATGTACTTGAGTAAGGAAGCATATTAAGCAAATATGTTAATAGGTAGGCAAACAACGATTTATAAGCACAAGTAAAACTTTTATTGATTGTGGAACATACTCGACAGAAC
>NW_013825521.1:0-443 GCF_000517525.1 Limulus polyphemus
GACTATAGAAACCGAATTCTTTAACCCGTATTTTAATACTCACTTCGGATCAGAAGTTTAGAATAGTAACTATTAAACAGGACTGCAGAAACCGAATTAATTAATCCATATTCTAATACTCACTTCGGATCAGAAGTTTAAAATAGTAACTATCAAACAGGACTACAGAAACCGAATTAATTAACCCATATTCTAATACTCGCTTCGGATCAGAAGTTTAAAATAGTAACTATCAAACAGGACTACAGAAACCGAATTCTTTAACCCGTATTCTAATACTCACTTCGGATCAGAAGTTTAAATTAGTAACTATCAAACAGGACTAAAGAAACCGAATTAATTAATCCATATTCTAATACTCACTTCGGATCAGAAGTTTAAAATAGTAACTATCAAACAGGACTACAGAAACCGAATTAATTAACCCATATTCTAATACTCGC
>NW_013825522.1:0-444 GCF_000517525.1 Limulus polyphemus
AATCCTACCTCCACAGAATGTTCAGTCTTGTCTCCACAGAATGTTCAATCTTACCTCCACGGCCCGTTCAATCTTACCTCCACAGCATGTTCAATCTTATATACACAGCATGTTCAATCTTATATACACAGCATGTTCAATCTTGTCTCCACAGCATGTTCAATCTTACCTCCACAGCGTGTTCAATCTTATATACACAGTATGTTCAATATTATATACAAAGCATGTTCAATCTTATATACACAACATGTTCAATCGTACCTCCACAGCATGTTCAATCTTATATACACAACATGTTCAATCGTACCTCCACAGCATGTTCAATCTTATATACACAGCATGTTCACTATACATTTTACTGCACAACAAAATATGCTGGACATCGTGTTTTTCCAATTGTTGTCTTATCAAATTTGACGTACTACAGTCTTGGCCAAAATGTTT
>NW_013825523.1:0-441 GCF_000517525.1 Limulus polyphemus
AATATATTGGTGTACCATAGGCTGTTGTTAAATAATTCCATGTAACATAAACTGATGTTAAATATATTGGTGTAACTTAGGCTGTTGTTAAATATATTGGTGTAACTTAGGCTGTTGTTAAATATATTGGTGTAACTTAGGCTGATGTTAAATATATTGGTGTACCATAGGCTGTTGTTAAATATATTGGTGTAACTTAGGCTGTTGTTAAATATATTGGTGTAACTTAGGCTGATGTTAAATATATTGGTGTACCATAGGCTGTTGTTAAATATCTTGGTGTAACTTAGGCTGTTGTTAAATATCTTGGTGTAACTTAGGCTGATGTTAAATAATTCCATGTAACTTAGGCTGATGTTAAATATCTTGGTGTAACTTAGGCTGATGTTAAATATATTGGTGTACCATAGGCTGTTGTTGAATATATTGGTGTACCATAGG
>NW_013825524.1:0-444 GCF_000517525.1 Limulus polyphemus
CATCATCCCCGTTTTAACTTTCGTTTATTTGTACTTGGCGTCATCTATTATAAATTAAAGTTTTAAACTAATGAAGAACAAAATACCATTACATAATGTTTTTGGGGGGCAAATCGTATCAGAATGAAATAAATTCAAACAATCAAAACTAGCACAATTATATCCTAAGTTTAAGGTAATCTTTTGGAACACTCAACTTATTAAATTATTATTATTTGCTGAACAAAAACGTGGCCAAATATAAATCATTTAGCAAGAAATTATATTTTTGTGAATAATTAAAAATGGTGATGATGATGATAGTATCAGTGTAGACTGCATGCTATAGTGTAAATATCTGTGTAGATCACATGCTATAGTGTAAATATCAGTGTAGACTGCATGCTATAGTGTAAATATCTGTGTAGATCACATGCTATAGTGTAAATATCAGTGTAGACTGCA
>NW_013825525.1:0-444 GCF_000517525.1 Limulus polyphemus
GTTTTTCATTTTCGGGGGTATCCACAATAAACTATATATTGTTTTTCAAGTGTATCAACATCGTATTTGATGTTGTATTTTCATATGTATCTCCAGGATTTTACTGTCTGTATCGACATGATATTTTGTTATTTTTTCAAGTATGTCCGTTCCATATTTTTTATTTCCTTTCCGGTGGATCTTCACGGTCGTTTATGTTTTCTAGTTTAACCCTACCGTTATACTCACCGTTGTGTTGAAGCGGTGTTTTACTGTTATAGTTACCGTTGTGTTAATACGGTGTTTTACTATTATACTCACCGTTGTGTTAATACGGTGTTTTACTATTATACTCACCGTTGTGTTAATACGGTGTTTTACTATTATACTCACTGTTGTGTTGAAGCAGTGATTTAGCATTATAGTTACCGTTGTGTTAATACGGTATTTTACTATTATACTCAC